>NC_041392.1:542561329-542636473 GCF_002162155.2 Triticum dicoccoides | reverse complement strand
GCCCCGCCCCGCCTCCCGCAGCCGCTGCCGACGCCGCCCTGCCCCGCCGGAGCCCCGAGTCCCGCCGGAGTCCGACGAGGTAGCCGCGCCATTCGCCGCCGGTTTTCCGAAGAAAACCGATCCGGTTTTTTTCGAAAACCCTAGGTTTTTTTATTTTATTAGATCGGTTTTATCGCTTCTTTTATTTAGCAAGCATGCGCTCGCTCGATCGTTCTAACAGGCGAGTTCACCGTTTAGTTTCAGATAACGAACGTTTGTTCGTTAATCTATTCGTCAGTTTCTCTTTTTCTCGGATTTTCTGCGATTATCTCTGATCATGATTTCTGATCCGATTTCATTTTAGTATAACTTTTCGCTCGTTTATCAGAATCAGGCGATTCAAGCGCCTAGAGTTTCGTCTCGAAACCCTCTTTCCGTTTAACCAACTCAAACAAGTTTTTGCTACTATAAAATTTGACCTAGGTCCATATTAGTAAATGAAGCTTGTTTCTCTCGCCATTTGAGTTTTGTTGCTTCGTTTGATTTGATTGTTTTTGCCAACCGGAGTTCTTAAGTTGTACTTTCTGGTTAGATCTCTTATTTGAGTTTTACCTATGCATTAGATGAGTACTTATAGTATGCTTGTTTGTTTGTTGCAGTAAAAGTACCCGGAGTGCGCCGCTTGCTACTTCGAATCTCTAGGTTTCGCGGATCATCAGCAAGGCAAGTAACACTTTGATCATACCTCTTACTACCCAGTTTTATTGCATTAGATCAATCCTCAAACCATTGCATGAATAGGATCTGATTAATATGTGGGTTTGGGAAAGTAGATGAGGTAGTACCTATTACCTGTTTTATTATCAAACCCTGCAAGTTACTTCTACGTTTGCTTATGCCATGCTATGTTTGTAGACGTGGATTGGGTTTGAGTGTATCCATGACAGATGTGAGAATGTTAATTAATGGTTCAACTTAAGGTGGCAACTTTAATACACATCTGGGTGGACTGAGGCACCTGGGTATTCCAGCGATTGCCTGTTTTTCTTTATGGACCGCCACCCAGGCTCAATGGGATCATGAGATTATTCATACTAGAAACTTCCGTGTGCAGCCACAAGCTACTATGGGCTCTAGCATAGGTGATTAAGTCGTGTGAACTCTTACAGTGGCAGACTAGCAGATGTAGGGGAAAGTAGGTGTAACGGTCTACCCGATCGTAAGGTGCTAGCGCTTCTGAAAGACTATGTCTCGGTCATCCGTTTCTCAAACACCATGTAGTGCGAGAATCCCAATGAAGGAGATCGAGTCTTGTGGGGAAAAGTGCACAAAACTCTGCAGAGTCTATAAACTAATCATGATTAGCCGTGTCCCCGGTTATGGACGTTTTGAGTATCAAGTACTTGGATTATCATGTGAATCTCATCATGTGACTTTAATTAATTTTGTTGGGTTTTAATGATGATGTTTAATTGGGATTGAGAGGGTGTCTACACTCTCAATGTTTAACAACCACCATGATAGTTAAATAAAATTTATTCCTTTTGCAGTAGGGAAAAATTGGCTTTACGCAAAACTGTAACCATAGAGCTTTCCACCAGCCATATATGCATGTAGTATAGCCTATTTCTGTTCACTACTCTCTATGTGTTACATTGCCAGCATATTCCATGTGCTGACCCATTTTCGGGCTACAACGTTCATGTTGCAGACTTTTCAGACGATGAGTAAGGAGCCTTTGGTCGTGGTTCTATACTCAGTGATGCCGTTGGAGTTGATGGACTCACTTATCTTCCAAGCCTTCTGTTGTTATCGTTATTAGATGGCCTTAAGCCATATTATTTGTAATAAGTTCTCTTCTGAGACACTCGATGTAATAAGTGTGTGATTGCTACTCTGCTATAAATCCTTCAAGTACTGTGCGTGTCAGCATTACTGATCCAAGGATGATACTGAAGCACAGAGATCGGGCCGTTTGAGGTCTGGTCGCTACAAGAAGGCTCTGATTACCAACTTGAAACACCCACGATGCGGCTATAACTCCCACGTGTTGGAGCACGACTTAGAGGCATAACCGCATTGTAGGCATGTCGCAAGAGGGGTAATCTTTACACATCCCATGTACTGAATAAGAAAGGGATAAAGAGTTGGCTTATAATCGCCACTTCACACAATACATAAATATAGCATTACATCATCAGAATACAATCAAGGTCTGCCTACGGAACCAAAATAAAAGAAGACCACCCCTAATGTTAGATCCCCGATCGCCCTGACTGGGCTCCACTACTGATCAACTAGAAATGAAACAACACAACGAACACGATCTTCATCGAGCACCCACTTGAGCTCAGTTGCGTCACCTGCACTGGTATCATCGGCACCTGAAACTGGTTTTGGAAGTAATCTGTGAGTCACGGGGACTCAGCAATCTCACACCCTCGCGATCAAGACTATTTAAGCTTATGGGTAGGAAAAAGGTAGTGAGGTGGAGCTGCAGCAAGCACTAGCATAAATGGTGGCTAACTTACCCAAATGAGAGCGAGAAGAGGAGCAAAGAACGGTCGTGAACTAGAAGTGATCAAGAAGTGATCCTGAAACTACTTACGTTCAAGCATAACACAAGAACTGTGTTCACTTCCTGGACTCCGCCGGAAAGGGACCATCACGGCTACACACGTTGTTGATGCATTTTAATTAAGTTAAGTGTCAAGTTCTCTATAACTGGACATTAACAAATTCCCATCTGCCCATAACCGCGTGCATGGCTTTCGAAAGTTCAAAACCCTGCAGGGGTGTCCCAACTTAGCCCGTCACAAGCTCTCACGGTCAACGAAGGATATTCCTTCTCCCAGGAAGACCCGATCAGACTCGGAATCCTGGTTACAAGACATTTCGACAATGGTAAAACAAGACTAGCAAAGCCGCCCGAATGTGCTGACAAATCCCGATAGGAGCTGCACATATCTCGTTCTCAGGGCACACCGGATTGTCCAAGATTCCGATAGGCCAGCCCAGAGTTGCCCCTGGTGGTCACCGGCTGCTGACAGGTTGGACCAACACTCAGAGGAGCACTGGCCCGGGGATTTAAAATAAAGATGACCCTTGAGTCTGCAGAACCCAAGGGAAAAAAAGGCTTAGATGGCAAATGGTAAAACCAAGGTTGGGCCTTGCTGGAGGAGTTTTATTCAAGGCGAACTATCAAGGGGTTCCCATTATAACCCAACCACATAAGGAACACAAAATCAAGGAACATAACACCGGTATGACGGAAACTAGGGCGGCAAGAGTGGAACAAAACACCAGGCATAAGGTCGAGCCTTCCACCCTTTACCAAGTATATAGGTGCATTAAAGTAAACAAGATATAATAATGATATCCCAACAATATCCATGTTCCAACATGGAACAAACTCCATCTTCACCTGCAACTAGCAACGCTATAAGAGGGGCTGAGCAAAGCGGTAACATAGCCAAACAACAGTTTGCTAGGACAAGGTTGGTTAGAGGCTTGACATGGCAATATGGGAGGCATGATATAGCAAGTGGTAGGTATCGCGGCATAGCAATAGAGCGAACAACTAGCAAGCAAAGATAGAAGTGATTTCGAGGGTACGGTCATCTTGCCTGCAAAGTTCTCCAAGTTGACGAAAGCTTGAACCTCGTAAGTGTACTCAATGGGTTCCTCGAACACGAACTCGTCTCCCGGCTCTACCCAAGGCAAGAACACAAGCAAAGGAAACACAATCAACCACGGTGCAATGCGCAAGCAACATGATGCTAAACATGGCATGATATGCGGGATGTGATATGCAATGCATATGCGAGCTTCGGAAGGAAAAGATTGAACCGGGCCTCAACTTGGCAAACCAAGAGTGTCGCTGGAAAGATGAGTTGATTTCGGTCTAAATCGATATAAAGATCACCGGAATCGGATGCACGGTTTGCGAATGGCAAGCAAAACAATAATGGCACAATTCTGCGATTAACAGCACGATGCCATCTAGAATGCAACCAGAAACTAAGCTACTGCACTCCAACATAGCAACAAAGCACATGGTAGTGATCTACTCAAGATGCTTGACAAAAGATGAACACTGAGCTATGGCTAAATCACACAATAGCAGGTTCAAACAAGCATGGCAAAAGTGCAAAAGATAACAGCATCACAGACTTAGTGAAAATACTAACATGCTAGGAATGAACATCAGGAAGCAATGTTTAGAGCAAGCAAACAACATGCTATAGGATCAGATCATAGCAAACAAAGGCATGGCATGAATCTACTCAAAGCATATAACAAAAGTCCCTTACTGACCATAAGCCAGAAAGGATCATAAGATATGATGGCACCCATGTAAACATAGCAAGTTTCGTTAACAGATTTGGACTTAGCAGAAAACTGGACATGGCAAAACAGAATTAAGAAGGCATGTTTGCGAGCTCGATTCACTCAACACAAGGCATTGCATGACAAACTAAGCATAGTACCAGCAAGAAGACATGATCAAGAAGCTACCCATGGCAAGAACAATCTCATAGCATGCATGGATCAACTACAACAACCTTGGCAAAATTGATTAACATGTAAACAATCTGCCAGGAACATTTTATAGCAAAAGTAGAGCAAGATTGAGTCATGCTAGGGCACTCCATAATTGCAAACAAGGGCATGGATGGATAGAGCATAACCATATCTCTGAATCATCCTTACTGAACATACTCAAAAGAAGCATGGATCTCTCTGTAGCAACATGAATACATGACATAAAAATAACAGCAGAGCAAAGACTTCGTGAAATTCTAAGTCTCTGAAATCAGCAATATTAGGAGAGCTACTTTGCATGATTGTGCTGGTCACCACATTGATCACAAAAATACATGGCATACAGCCCTGTAGAGATTGCATGGCATATAACAAAACACATGTAGAGCTCAAGTTCATATGCAGCACACAATAATCATGGCAAAAATGACAAATGCTCATAAATTGATAAGAATCAGGAACTACATTTTATAGCACTCTTGCAACAGCTATTAGGGCATCAAGATGGAATCAAACAAGCATGGTGCAATGGAATGAAATGAAGATCACATCACAATGAACATTTTGATATATGGCACGCACAAAATGGAGCTACAAATACGGAGTTATGATGCGATAAACATGGCCTAAAAATATCACAGAGAAGGGACTTAGAGAAAAATAGACCTCCGAGAAAAGTCAACGGGATGGAGATGTGCGGGACGAGGAGATCCAGGACGGAGGGGCGCCATTTGGTTGAGATCCCGGTGAATCTCGTCCATCTCGCGGTGGATCCGGACTGGACGGGCTCCGGCAAGGCGGTGCTCTCTGGCGAGCTCCGGTCGCCGGAGGCAGGCGGCAAGGCGACGGTCGGTGCCGGAGTGGAGGACGGCGACAAGGCAGCGTTGAAGTGCGGGCGGTGGCGCGCGCCGGCGGAGAGGCGAGGCGATGAAGGTGAGCGGTGCGGTGGCCCCGGGCGACGCGCGCGGGACAGCGCCGGGTGGCGGCGGCGGCGTGCCGCGGCAGACGGCGACCGGCGAATGCGGGAGGCGGTGGACGGTGGAGTGGCGAGGCGGCGGAGGTAGCGGCGCTCGAAGGTGGCCGGGCGCACGGGCGGCTCGTGCGGCCTCGGGCGACGCGCGGGCCGGCCGCAGGCGCGGAGGAGAGAGAGGGCTGCGGCGCGTTGAGGTGGCGGCGGGGGATTGGGCGCGGGGCGGCGGAGGCTGAGGTGGCGGCTTCGGATTGGCCGAATGGACGTGTGCGGCGGACATGTCCGGCGCGGTTGGACATGTCCGGCGGCGCGAGGAGGAAGAGGGTTAGGGTTAGACTGCGCAAAAAATCCGGGAGGAGCACAAATTTATAGATAGAGGGAGCTAGGAGAGTCCAAATGAGGTGCGGTTTTCGGCCATGCGATCGTGATCGAACGACCAGGAAGATGGAGGGGGTTTGGATGGGTTATTGGGACACTTTGAAGGGGTGTTGGGCTGCAACACACACGAGGCCTTTATGGTTCCCCGGTTAACCGTTGGAGTATCAAACGAACTCCAAATGGCACAAAACTTGACATGCGGGCTACCGGTGGTGTACCAAGGCCGCTTGGCAAATCTCGGTCCATTCCGAGAATGTTTAACACCCACACATGAAAAGAGACAAAAAGAGGCGCCGAAGGACGTAGGAGTGTCGGATTGCAAAACGGACAACGGGGAAAATGCTCGGATGCATGTGACGAACACGTATGCAAATGCGATGTACATGATGACATAATATGAAATACATGACATGCAAACAAATGACAAGGCAACAACAGCGAATAACTGGAAGACACCTGGCGCAACGGTCTCGGGGTATTACAACCTAGTTACTTCTGTGTATCCTATTACTTACTAGTTAGTACACATGAGTAGTAGTATTGTACTATAATCTTCTTCCTCAACTACTACAATAGTACTTGTAGTAGTGGTGTCTTACTGCCAGTGACAGTTTCTCGAGTTTATTAACTCCAAATGAAGTGAACTGGGCATAATTCTCTAGATGCGGTACATAGTGTTATATGTTTCCTTGCCTCACCAACAAAATGAACTAATATGTCTCATGTGACACGCTAGGTCGATTCTACGCCTTCGAGAAACCTGTAGTACTTGTATCTCTGCATGTTTGAGCACTCGAGCAGTACTTCAAAATGGAGTAGCTTAATTCACTGAATTTGGTTGTAGTACTAGTTGATTCACTGAGAAGATTCAGTAATGAGTTGATTCACTGAGAAGACTCGGTTTTTTGTGCTGGCTTCTTTCCATTGTGGAGCTCGCTATGTGACAAGTCTATTCATTCCTCTAGATGCCGTGTCACTTGGCATAAGTAATTAAGTAGGAATAGTTTCAGGTGAATCGTAGCTTTGCTATTGCTTCATTTCATCTGATACAGGCATGAAATTGAACTGCACTTGATGCAGCGCCATTATGGTCCCTGAAATTAGCTTCTTGTCGTGGAGTTGACAAGGCAGATGTCCTAGAGCAAGGACTTAGTCGTAGGGCCATCGCACTAGGAAGCTTAAAGAGGTTAATCGGGACAAAGGACACACGAGAGAGTTTTTATACTAGTTCGGCCCCTTACGATGAAGGTAAAAGCCTACGTCTAGTTGGGATTGGTATTGCTGAAGTTTCGATCTCCAAGGGGCTCAACTCGCCGGCTTGGTTATCGATTTGGTTGTTTCTTTTCCTAAGCCGCCGCCAGGTCGTGCCCTTATATACACGGGTTGACGCCTAGCGGCCTACAGAGTCCCGACCGGCTCATAAAACGTGTCCGGCTCGGTGACTTCTTTTATATGCCTTTCTTTACATATGCCGGTTTACAATATTTGGGCCTTAAGCCGCCCTTGGGCTTAGGCCTTTTACAAGTCTAGATAACTATAATCTTGAAATATTACTGGGCTTCTGTTTGTAACCCGCCATTGGGGTTGACCTGGCCCCTCCTGGGCAGGTCATACCTGGTAGCTATATCCCCAACATTAGGCCCCAAGGTTGACTTGAACTTTGTTCTTTGTCAATCTTCAATACTTAGACGAAATCCATCTTCCTTTATTTGAAAGAACTCTGTAACCCGCCATGACGTCATCTTCTGAAAACATGAAAGCCTGTTATGATGTCATCTTCAACGGATCTTTTACCTTTTAATGTCTTCCGAGAATCGAGGCGTTTGTTTAGCTGGATAATCATTATTTTGGTCCTCCCTTGATTTTCGCGCCCGTCTGTTCGCATCTGCCCTTATAAATAGGCACGCGGCCGGTCTTTCTCATTCTCCCCTCTCCTTCATCTTCTTCCTCTCGCAATCTCCGCTGCTGCTCGAGCTCCACCGCCGCCGCAACGCTCATCGTCGCCCTCGAGCTTGGCCGCTGCATCACCCTGAACTGTCCAGATAAACGGCGACGACCCTCCGCAGCAAATCTGCATCCGTAAGTCTTGCCTTCTCAAACTTTTTAGATATGCATTAGGGCTTGCAAGTTCATCGGTGTTCTTCACTGTTCCTCATGAACCTTTCTGGTAGTTCTTCCTCCGCAGCCTCTCTTGATCCAAAAAGGAGATATAACTCGCACGGTAGTTGTTTTGCGTCCATTTTTGATATCAGTAGATCCCTTTTTCCTGTATAGATGCTTCGTTATAGCTGACGAACCCATCTGTACTAGATTTTTAGGTCTAGAATATTTTCTTTTCAAAACGGCCATTTGATCCAAAGTTATAATGATAGCTTGGTAAAACTTGTTTATGCCAATACTTAGCTGAATCTGCTTTCTGAGAGAATCTGCAGTCATGGCGGCTTACCGCTCCGGCTTTCTTTTCCTTATATGTCATTAGCCCTTAGTTAAGCCGTTGTTATTTGTTTTACATCTTCAACTTTAACTGTTAACCTGACTGTAAGCTGAATCGGCATGTTGTTATTTCTTTTTCAGTTCCTTGCACATCATGCCGTCAAAGACACCCACCGTCTGTAACTGGGTCCCCTCATCCATAACTGAGGAATAGTTAAAAGAGTTCTTCCTCATTGGGTTTCTGCCTTCAAAAACTGTCATGTCTTATCGTGCTCCTGACCCGGAGGAAGAACGCCCTAATCCAAAAGATGGAGAAGTGATTGTCTTCACTGACCACATGAACCGTGGCTTCTCACCGTCCGGTTCAAAATTCTTCAGAGAGGTCCTTCATTTTTTCAAACTCCATCCTCAGGACCTTGGACCCAATTCCATATCTAATATTTGTAATTTCCAAGTGCTCTATGAGGTGTATCTTCAGCAAGAGCCGACCGTAGAGCTGTTTAGAGAGTACTTTTATCTGAACCGGCGGAATGAATGCACCAACGGTCCTAGCTTAGAACTTGGAGGCATCTCAATTCAGCGCCATCAGGGTGCTATCTTCCCTCTCATAGTTTTACCAAGTCACCTAAAGGACTGGAACCAAACTTGGTTTTACTGTCAGGATATCTCTCCAGTAAACGAGAAGCCGCTGCCGGGTTATCGCCCCGGTCGTCTTGACTCCAAGTTCACCCTTCCGGATAAACTCACCGTTGCTGAATGCAAGAGGCTGCTTCCATCCATCAAAAGAATCAACGCCTTGTTGGGGAACGGTTTAACCGGAGTAGATCTGACCCGCTGCTGGATCTCATGGCGGGTTATTCCATTAAGCCGTCGATCAAAACTGATGTATGAATACGGTGGAGGCCCGGACGACTCTCTTTGTCACAGCCCAGTTGAACTCACCGAAGAAGACATTGTTTCAATGTCAAACCTTTTGGTGAATGGTAAATATGAAGACTGCAGCATTGTTGGGTTAAATCCCTTCTGCAAGCTTAACCCGGTACCAGAAGTAAGTATATTCTGATCTCTTTTCCTTTGTGTTTTGCCCAGCTATATTACTTTAGCACTGATCTTTGTTCTTGTCTTTGCAGGCCAATTCTGACTTTTGGAAGGTGAAATATGACCACGAGGCTGCCAAGAAGGCGAAAACCGCCGCCATGAACACCAAGAAGACGACCCGTAAGTCGAACAAGAAAAAGAAAACCACTGGTGAAGATTTAATGAAACTTGATGACACGTCTGACTCGGAGGTAGCCCTTGATTCCCTTGGCCAATTTTTTAACAATCTTATTGACACTGATCCTTACCAGGATGACACTAGGGCCAGTCAGGCCGGGGAAGCAGAGGTAACTATCATTTCCTCCGACTCAGAGCCCTTACCAAGAGACAAAGTTCGGTGAGTGATCCGTAAAGTAAGGTTTTCTAACCCCTTAGCTCACTTGGATCCCAACTTTCATTTGAAAAAGCAGCAACATGAAAGCCGCCATGAAGTTGGGATTGAAGATGAACCGGCTGTCATCCTTCAACAGACCCCTCGGAAACGCCCGAACGAGGTTTACTTATTGTTGTCTTTAACTCATTTTTAATGAATCCTGCTCCTTGTATTTATTTTTAACTCTTTTTCTTTCATCCTTTCAGGAGGTGTCTCGTTCCTCAGGCGACTCATCACAAACACAATTCCTGGCTTTCAAGACTGCTCTTGGGTAATCAGAAATCCTCCTTTCTTCTGGGTTGCTCAATTATATCTTTATGCTGACAATCCTGCAATATTTTTCCTTAGCGTCCAGGCTAAATCCAAGAAGGCAAAGGCGGCAAAACCGGCGGAAGACCCGCCAGTACTAGCATCTGATCCGGCTAGGCTGCCTTATCCATTGGCTAACGCTCCAGAACACCCGCCTATTGACAATGAGGCAAACCCTCCTGAGCCGACTTTTGATGAAGCCACGGTGGATCCCTCTACAGCTGGTCCGTCAAGCTCAGCCAACCCGCCGTCTCCATCTGCCCAAGATATTCAAATTACTGGGAGCCGTTTGGTTGAGCCGGGAAACCCAACCGTGTTGGCTCGGTGTACCGCAAAGCAAGAGGCGTTGGAAAGGCAGAAAGGTCATTTTGACATTTCCAACTATGACCGTCTCAATGCCAGTGACATTTTATCTGGCTATCTCAGTCATGTACACTCCAGTCGCGAATCTGAGATTGAGATGGTCAAGCAGCTTCAGTTGAAGTATGAGGTACGTTTTTCCAGTTTACTTGTATTCCTTCAGCCCCCAAGTCTTCAGATTATAAGAGAACCGGAATAACCTGTAGACTTTAGAATATAGGCAGAGATTTTTACTTCTGAATCTTTGCTTGACTTTAATAGAACAAAGCTTCACCTGTAGTCCCCAAGGACCGGTTTATTTTAATCATAAATGAATCGGTACTTTTAAAATTGTTTTTGAGACCATCTTCACAGTACTTAATACTCTCGCTTAACCTTGATAAACTTGTTGAACTACATACATTAGCCCCCAAGTGCCAAGTGCTGTTACTTTGTAAGGGACTTGGGACTTTAAATATGTTTGTAAAGTCGTAGAAATTTGATTTGGCATACATTAGCCCCCAAGTGTCAAGTGGTTTTCTGTAAAGTACTTGAGACTTGAATCTTGAATTTAAAATCTTGAATTTGAAAACAAGTCTTCACTCATCTGAATGTTTTACAGAACGCCTTGTATGAATTGAACTCTCAATTGACTGACGCAAAGACCCGGCTAGCAAGTCAGGAGTCAGAAATCAAATCTTCCACCTCCAAACTGCAAATAAGCCTTTCTTCAACGGAAAATTTGAAGACCAGCTTTGCTGCCAAGGAGAAGACTTGGGAAAATGAGAAAACACTTCTGACCCGACGAGCTGAGACAGCCGAAACAGCTCTGAAAGAAATTTCAACAGAGCTGAACGGGTTAAAGGGCCGGGTGTCTCAGATGGTAGCTGCTATCTTTGGTAAGCTGCCTGATTTGACCTTTTGTATATTTTTTGCTAAACCGGAGTATAATCCGCCAACTGACTCTCTAAAAATTTATGCAGGTCCACGAAGTAAGGATTTGAGCCAAAACCCGTTGATTAAGCTAAAGGCAGTATATACTTTGGTTGAACAATTGTACATCGGCACACAACGGGCTTTGGCTGTCATCTCTCCTGCTAATCAAGGACCCAACCGGCTTAGCGACGTCCTGAAGAAGATGTACATTCTTCCTGCCAGGTTCCAAGAAGTAAAACGCTCTTGCGCGCGAGCCGGAGCTCTGACTGCCCTAAGCCGCTCCAAGGCTTGGGTGCCAGACCTAGACCCGGCGGACGTAGCAAGAGGCTATCCTACCGTGAAAGAGGACGGGTCTCCTTTTGATCGGGATGACTTCATAGCCTGCGTACGTGGAGTCCAGCCTCAGGCGACTTGTCTTGGTGATGACACCAATGTGGACAAGTACCAGCCGGGTTTTGATAGTGAGAATAAGAAGATGGCCCCTCCCTCATATAAAGTAACAGACTTGATCCCACCAGTGAGAGAAGATACATTTGCCCCGGAGGTTGACCCGGTCGGCCTGATCGACGACGAAGCCGAATTTGTCGCCGTGAACGGCTTTGATTGGTCAAAACCCAACTTCCAGCAGACTCAAGATGGTGAACCAGCGAGGGAGGGACAATGATCATCTTCATGGGCTTATAAAGCCTTGTAATAACTTAGTCGTTAAAACACCGTATGTTTGCTTATGCCATCACACATAAAATACTTCTATGTGAATCTGTGTTTCCAGATGCCAATGTTTAATGCTTGCTTATGCATTGTTTAATGCTTGTCTCTGCAATGTTTGAACTATGTTCCTGTAAATACAAAGAAAAGACTGGCATGGCGGTTTAGAACCAAACGGGTGTAAACACCTAATTTAGAGCCAATATATTTACCTCAATAAGAGCAGAGACAAATATAAATAAAGGTTAAGGGCTAATACGAACCTTTTAGGTAACACAGCAGGTAAGCGTGTATAAGTAATAACCATACCTTGTCCCTTTTGATCCTTAGATCGCCGGTTTAAATAATCCGGGTGATTGAATTTGATAACTCAATATTTATGAAAAGTTAATGCTTCTTGAATACTTAATGATCATTATACCTTAGTAGCTCATACCTTTTGATCCTTGAACCACCGGCTTGAATGACCCGGGCGGCTGTGTTGTCCAATAATTGAGCCGGTGAAGAAGACCAGGCTAATTTATTTGTAATATTGAAACAACAACAAACTAAAAGGCAAGCAACAGATAACAAGCATAATTCTAATCTTGTATTCAAAAGGTTGGGGGTTTCTGATTCGAATACGATCAGTAAACCGGACCAAAGGGGTTAAGCTAAGGTTCGAATACGACCATATAGCCCCCAGTGGCTTTGGCGTTGCGTCGATCAAGAGGGTACCGACAGCTATGTTCTCTTTGGTTCGAATATGACATATGTTTGAACAGGAAGCCCCCATATGATCTTGAGAGGTTTTTAACGACCCTGATTCGAATATGATCCAAGTCGGACTCAAAGGAGTTAAGCTATGATTCGGATACAATCAAGAAGCCCCCAGTGAGTTTTGGCCTTGAGCCGATCAAGAGGGTTACGACAACTATGTTCTCTTTGGTTTGAATACGACCTATGTTTGAATAGGAAGCCCCCAAGTGACCATGAGATTTGCAGCTAGATTCGGATACGATCATAAGCTGGACCAAAATGGTTAAACTTGATTCAAATATGATCAGCTCCTTAAGAGTCATTTGTAAATAAGAAATAATAAAGATGCATAGTCTTTGAAAAGGAAAGAGACCGATGGTCTTACTTTATTGCTTATCATAGTATATACAACGTGAACGTATGTACATGATGAGAGCCGGTGGCTCAGGTGTAGTATGGCCGAAGTTGAGCAATGTTCCACGGTCGGCGGGTCTCTTCCTCCAACTTACGTGAGTCTTTGTGCTCTCGAACGTCAATGAGGTAATATGACCCGTTGTTTAAATTCTTACTAACCACAAAGGGTCCTTCCCCAGGTGGGGATAGCTTGTGTGCATCTGATAGATCCTGGATGAGCTGGAGCACCAAGTCGCCTTCCTGAAAAGTCCTGGACTTGACCCGGCGGCTGTGATAACGATGCAGGTCCTATTGATAAATTGCTGACCGAGCCGCTGCTAAGTTTCTTTCTTCATCCAACAAGTCAAGTGCATCCTATCTGGCTTTTTCGTTGTTAGCTTCAACATAAGCCGCCACACGGGGCGAGTCATGACGGATGTCACTAGGCAACACTGCTTCCGCTCCATAAACCATGAAGAAAGGTGTGTAACCTGTAGACCTATTGGGTGTAGTATTGATACTCCATAACACTGAAGGTAATTCCTCTACCCAACAACCCGGCGTTCGCTGTAAAGGAACCATAAGTCGGGGTTTTTGCCCTTTCAAAATTTCCTGATTGGCTCTCTCAGCTTGACCATTGGATTGAGGATGAGCTACAGAAGAAACATCAAGCCGGATGTGCTCTCGCTAACAAAACTCTTCCATAGCCCCTTGAGACAGATTGGTGCCATTGTCTGTGATAATACTGTGTGGAAAACCGAAATGGAAGATCACTTTTTTCATGAACTGAACCGCCGTGGTTGCGTCACACTTACTCACAGGCTCCGCCTCAACCCACTTAGTGAACTTATCAATTGCCACTAGGAGGTGTGTCTTTTTATCCTTAGACCTTTTGAAAGGTCCCACCATGTCAAGCCCCCAGACCGCAAACGGCCAAGTGATTGGAATCATCCGGAGCTCTTGAGCCGGTACATGCGCTCGTCATGCAAATTTTTGACATCCATCACATCTACTGACCAGATCTTCTGCATCAGCGTGAGCCATCAACCAGTAAAAGCCGTGACGAAACGCCTTGGCCACTAAAGATTTTGACCCGGTGTGATGACCACAATCGCCTTCATGGATCTCATGAAGGATTTCTTGACCTTCTTCGTGGGAAACACACAGTTGAAACGCTCCAGAAACACTACGATGATATAACTCTCCATCTGAAATCGTCATGGACTTAGATCGCCGGGTTATCTGTCGAGCCAGGGTCTCATCCGCTGGCAACTCTCCCCAGGTCATGTAAGCCAAGAACGGCACCGTCCAATCTAGGATGACATGAAGAGCTGCTACCAATTGCGCCTCCGGGTTAAGAACAGCTAAATCTTCTTCTGTGGGCAACTTGACAGAGGGGCTATGCAAAACTTCCAAAAAGGTGTTAGGTGGCACCGGCTTACGCTGAGACCCCAGCCGGCTTAAAGCATCAACTGCTTCGTTCTTCTGGTGGTCAATGTGCTCCACCTGATAACCTTTAAAACGCCCTGCAACGGCATCAACCTCCCGATGATAAGCCGCCATGAGAGGGTCCCTGGAATTTCACTTGCCAGATACCTGTTGAGCCACTAGATCTGAGTCGCCAAGACATCTGACCCGGCTCAAACTCATCTCTTTCGCCACTCAAAGACCATGGAGCAAGGCATCATACTCTACTGCGTTGTTAGTGCAAGGAAACATCAACCGTAACACATAACAAAATTTATCACCTCGTGGGGAAGTTAAGACAACTCCAGCCCCCGAGCCTTCCAACTGCCTGGACCCATCAAAATGAATAGTCCAATACGTGTTGTCTGGCTTCTCTTCTGGCATCTGCATCTCTGTCCAGTCATTGATGAAGTCAACCAGGGCTTGAGACTTAATTGTCGTACGTAGAACATACTTCAACCCATGAGACCCAAGCTCAATTGCCCACTTGGCGACTCGCCCAGTGGCTTCTCTGTTTTGAATAATGTCTGCCAAAGGAGCAGAGCTAACCACAGTGATGGGATGTCCCTGAAAGTAATGCTTAAGCTTTCGGCTCGCCATGAACACCCCATAAACAAGCTTCTGCCAATGTGGATATCGTTGCTTAGACTCAATTAGCACTTCACTGACATAATAAACCGGCTGTTGAACCGGATGCTCTTTGCCAGCCTCCTTGCGCTCTACCACAATAGCCACACTAACAGCTCGTGAGTTAGTAGCCACGTATAACAATAGCGGCTCTTTCTCAATTGGAGCAGCCAGGACCGGCGGCTCAGCGAGCTGTGTCTTCAGATCCTCAAAAGCAGCGTTCACAGCTTCACTCCAAACAAAAACATCCGTTTTCTTCATCAATTGATACAGAGGCATAGCCTTTTCCCCTAACCAGCTTATGAACCGGCTCAAAGCAGCCACACGACCCGCCAGCCGCTGAACATCATTGATGCATGTTGGTTTGGCTAGGGATGTAATTACCTTGATTTTCTCCGGGTTAGCTTCAATACCTTGGTTAGACACCAAAAAACCTAAGAGCTTGCCGGCTGAAACTCCAAAAACACACTTGGTCGGGTTAAGCATCATTTTGTAAACCCGAAGATTATCAAAAGTCTCTTTCAGGTCTGTGACCAAGGTTTCCTCTTCCCTGGATTTCACCACTATATCATCCACATAAGCATGAACATTGCGCCCAATTTGATTGTGAAGACAATTCTGCACACACTGCTGGTAAGTCGCCTTGGCACTCTTAAGCCCAAAAGGCATAGACACATAGCAGAAAGCTCCAAAAGGAGTGATAAAAGTTGTCTTCTCTTGATCCTTGACTGCCATCTTAATTTTATGATAACTGGAATAAGCATCCAAGAAACTCAACCGTGTGCAACCCACCGTAGCATCAATGATCTGATCAATATGGGGGACAGCAAAAGGATCAGCCGGACAAGCCTTGTTCAGATCGGTGTAATACACACACATACGCCAGGTGCCGTTCTTTTTTAGCACAAGCACTGGGTTAGCTAACCACTCTGGGTGAAAGACCTCCACGATGAACCCAGCTGCCAAGAGCCGGGCCACCTCTTCTCCAATGGCCTTGCGCCTTTCTTCATTGAACCGTCGGAGAAACTATCTGATAGGTTTGAACTTTGGATCGATATTAAGAGTGTGCTCAGCGAGTTCCCTCGAGACACCCGGCATGTCTGAAGGTTTCCATGCAAAGATGTCCAGGTTCTCACGGATGAACTCGATGAGCGCGCTTTCCTATTTTGGATCCAAGTTTGTGCTGATGATGAACTGTTTGGATGAGTCGCCGGGTACAAAGTCAACCATCTTAGTGTCATCAGCTGATTTGAATTTCAACTCCGGCTCATGCTCTATTGTTGGTTTCTTTAATGATGTCATGTTTGTTGGGTCAACATGATCCTTGTAAAATTTCAACTCCTCTGTTGCACAAACAGATTTAGCATAGGCAGCATCACCTTCTTCACATTCCAAGGCTATCTTCCGGCTCCCATGTACTGTAATGGTGCCTTTATGACCCGGCATCTTGAGCTGCAGATATACGTAACATGGCCGAGCCATGAACTTGGCATAAGCTGGCCGCCCAAACAGAGCATGATATGGGCTCTTGATCTTAACCACCTCAAAGGTTAATTTTTCCGCCCTGGAGTCATACTCATCCCCAAAGGCTACTTCCAGTTCAATCTTACCAATTGGGTATGCCGACTTACCAGGTACCATGCCGTGAAAAAAAGTGTTGGATTGTTTAAGATTTTGATCAGTCAATCTCATTCGGCGGAACGTCTCATAGTAGAGGATGTTGATGCTATTGCCTCCATCCATGAGCACCTTAGTAAACTTGTATCCACCAACCTGAGGTGCCACTACCAAAGCCAAGTGACCCGAATTATCAACCCGGGGCGGGTGATCCTCTCTGCTCCACACAATAGGCTGCTCTGACCAATGTAGATAACGTGGAATCGCCGGCTCAACGGCATTGATGGCCCTTTTATGAAGTTTCTAGTCCCTCTTACATAAACTGGTGGTAAATACATGATATTTTCCACTACTCAACTACTTCGGGTTGCTCTGATAACCGGATTGCTACTGCTGATTCCCTTGGCCGGGTTGCTGATTATATCCTCCTTGGTGACCAAAATAACCCTGACCCTGAAAACCTCCTCCACCTGAACCGACGCCCGGGCCATGAAAGCCGCCTCCACCTGAGCCGCCACCTGGGCCGTGACCCCCATCAAATGTGTTTGAATTTTTAAACGCCTTCATAATCGTGCAATCCTTCCACAGGTGGGTGGAAGGCTTCTCCCGGGTGTCGTGCTTCGGACAAGGTTCATTTAACAATTGCTCAAGGGTGGGGCCTGACCCGCCCGATCGAGGGGGCTGCCTGCCCTTGCGTCATTGATTACCACCCTGCGCATTTTTATTAGCAACAAATTCATCAGCCTTATGTTTATTACTTCCCTGATTCGCCGGGTTATGCTGGTGACCCTTGCCGTTGCCGTTCTTCTTTCCCTTCGTTGCCTTTTCTTTGTCAGACACCGGGTCTTTAGCAGAATCGGCATACTTGACGAGAGCCGCCATCAACGTGCCCATGTCATTACAGTCACGCTTGAGCCGCCCCAACTTCTGCTTCAAAGGTTCGAAACGGCAGTTTTTCTCCAACATTAAGACTGTTGATCCGGCATCCATCTTATCATATGAATGTATTATCTCTTTGACCCGGCGCACCCAATGGGTTGTGGATTCACCATCCTCTTGTTTGCAATTGGTCAGGTCCATAATCGACATAGGCTGTTTACACGTGTCCTTAAAGTTCTGGATGAACCGGGCTTTCAAATCTGCCCATGAGCCGATAGAATTGGGTGGCAATGCCTTTAACCAAGTACGAGTTGTTCCATCCAACATCATGGTGAAATACTTGGCCATTGCAGCGTCACTGACCTCCAATAGTTCCATAGCCATCTCATAACTCTCAATCGAAGCCCCGGGCTGTAGGTCAGCCATGTAATTGGGCACTTACGAGGCCCCTTGAAGTCCTTTGGCAACCGCTCATTGCTTATAGCCGGCACCAAGCAAGGCACGCCTCTGGTTCTTGTGGCCACTCCTGCCTCAACCAAGGTTGCTGGGTAAGCCGGAAAGGCTTGAGCCACCTGCTCCACTGCAATTTGAGCCGCTCGTTCCGCCTCTTGACGAATCCTCTCCTGATCCGCTAAGTTAAGGGCTCCAGCCCGCACCGGCTCATGCCTATATGGTCGATTGTGGCGTTGAGCATTACTTGACATCTCTGCAGACTCCACGTGCCTACTGTAACTCGGGCTCCGGCTTGGGCGAGGAGTTGAATGGATCCTGTCTCGACTGTAGGAGTTTGCATCCTGCTGGGCCAGAGCCATTTGAAGAAGTTCTCTTACCCTCTGGGTTTCAATCGCTGCCGGTGAGTCGCCTTCCATTGGAAGAGCCGACGCTACAATGAGATTTTCCAGAGGGTTGGAGAAGTGACCCAGAGGTGTTGACACATAACAAGGAGGAGCTGTATTTATACGAGGTGGCTCCATGGCGCGTGGCTGAACTAGTGCACCGGGTGTCGTGACCCGGTTCGCCTCCAGTGGGTTGCTCCCCCAGCCCCGGGTGTATGGAACAGGTTCCTCGGATCCATCGTTAAAGGTAGACGCGACTGAGTTTTCTGATGCCTCCTCCTCATGACCTTGGTTGATGCGTTAAGATCCACCGAGAGCCGGAAAGTTTCTGCTTGAAGTTGCTGAGCACGAACATCCAGAGCTGCTCGTTCTGCTGCCATCCGGGTTTCCTTTACGGCTAGGTTTTCCTTAGCTTGCACCATCTCCTCCCGTACGCGTGCCACTTATGCATCGTGCTGGGCTTTATCCGCCGGCTCTACCACGGCGGTTAACAGAGTCGTCAGTCTATCCATGAGGTCCATTAGGATCTGAGCCGGGGGCGCAGGGGTCTCCTGACCTGGCCGCTGCCGACCCGGTAGCTGTTGCTGCCGCTGCAGTAGAGTTCTGCCCGGGTTGCGTCCCCGCCATGAAGACTCCGGTCCAATTCGGTGGCTCAAGGGGGTCCGGAATACTGCTGCCATCGGAACAGCCCCTGAGCATGTCGTCTTGCAGCTGGTACAACGAGTCTGTCTCACCTGTTGATGATGCAGTATCAGAGCAGATGGCGTCTCCCCGCCTTCCACCGGTCCTTCGGAGTATTCACCACCGTGGATGCAGCCTACGAAGGCATGCTTCACGACAGATTGAACACGGGTGGTCCTGGCGCATTGAGCCGTTTCAATGAGGTTGGTGTGGACGTCCGGCTCAGGGCCCGACTCGCCGATCCGGCCGAT
The DNA here is from genome assembly GCF_002162155.2 of Triticum dicoccoides. Taxonomy (NCBI): domain Eukaryota; kingdom Viridiplantae; phylum Streptophyta; class Magnoliopsida; order Poales; family Poaceae; genus Triticum; species Triticum dicoccoides. Next base: position 542,616,916 of record NC_041392.1, on the reverse strand, counting down.
CAAGATGTGAATTCCGCCGAAGGGGACCCAGTACGCGTACTCGATTGAGCCGGCCTCAGGGCCCCAGCCTTCGTCGTCGATGTAGAGCTTGTCGCGATGACTCTTGGTCATCCGGCCCACAGCGTATCCCTTGAGCCCTTCGAAGTTGCCCTTCAAGAACTCAAATCCACCATGCGCTGGCCCCATGATGGGCGCCAACTGTCGTGGAGTTGACATGGCAGATGTCCTAGAGCAAGGACTTAGTCGTAGGGCCATCACACTAGGAAGCTTAAAGGGGTTAATCGGGACAAAGGACACACAAGAGAGTTTTTATACTAGTTCGGCCCCTTACGATGAAGGTAAAAGCCTACGTCTAGTTGGGATTGGTATTGCTGAAATTTCTATCTCCAAGGGGCTCAACTTGTCGGCTTGGTTATCAATTTGGTTGTTTCTTTTCCTAAGCCGCCGCCAGGTCGTGCCCTTATATACACGGGTTGATGCCTAGCGGCCTACAGAGTCCCGGCCGGCTCATAAAACGTGTCCGGCTCGGTGACTTCTTTTATATGCCTTTCTTTACATATGCTGGTTTACAATATTTGGGCCTTAAGCCGCCCTTGGGCTTAGGCCTTTTACAAGTCTAGATAACTATAATCTTGAAATATTACTGGGCTTCTGTTTGTAACCCGCCATTGGGGTTGACCCGGCCCCTCCTTGGCGGGTCATACCTAGTAGCTATATCCCCAACACTTCTGTTATTGAATTTTTTATTTCCTCGCCTGAGAACAACGGTATCATCATATTCTACCAGGCCCTTTGTTTGTTTCTGTGAGCTTGCCTCTGTGGCTATCACATATCATATGTGATCCTGCTGTCTCTTTTCCACCCACTTAAGCTTGGAGCAAAGTGGCATATTACTTTTGTGATAACTGAGAGAACTGCGAGGCTTTCTTTTCTACTTTGGCATATAATATTAGAATTAATATTGTTTTTATTTGAAATTTGTTATTAGGCTATTAGTGTGAAACTTCCAAGTTATAACTATCCTTGCATTTCTTACTCCAATTGTGAAAGGACTATATATCGTTTGTGTGCTTCTGTGAATATATTTGAGTACATTTTTATCATGCTGCTGTAATATGTAATGTAGTTTTCAAAGCATGTCTGCTGTTGTAATTCAGTATTTATATGCAGCAACAGATTATCCAGTACTGTTGCCTACATGCTTCTGGCCGCTGATACTTTTCATTTTTCTCAGTTCTTCTTGCTTCGGATTGCTTCCTCCCTGACACCCCGATCCAGATGACGGCAGCGATGGCGTCCACACTCAAGCTGTAACGCCCTTGATGCGGCTATATCTCCCACGTGTTGAAGCACGACTTAGAGGCATAACCGCATTGAAAGCAATGTCGCAAGTGAGGTAATTTTCACACAACCCATGTAATACATAAGGGAAAGAGATACATAGTTGGCTTACAATCGCCACTTCACACAATTACATGAATATAACATTACATCATCCAAATACACACAAGGTCCGACTACGGAACCCAAAATAAAAGAAGACTACCCCAAATGCTACACAGATCCCCGATCGTCCCAACTGGGCTCCACTACTGATCAACGAAACAACACTATGAACAAGCTCTTCATTGAGCTCCTCCTTGAGCTCGGTTGCGTCACCTGCACGGTCTCATCGGCACCTGCAAGCTGGTTTTGGAAGCATCTATGAGTCACGGGGACTCAGCAATCTCACACCCTCACGATCAAGACTATTTAAGCTTATAGGAAGGGTAAAAGGTATGAGGTGGAGCTGCAGCAAGCGACTAGCATATATGGTGGCTAACATACGCAAATGAGAGCGAGAAGAGAAGGCAAAAGCACGGTCAAACAACTATGATCAAGAAGTGATCCTAGAACAACCTACGTCAAGCATAACTCCAACACCATGTTCACTTCCCGGACCCCGCCGAGAAGAGACCATCACGGTAACACACACAGTTGATGCGTTTTAATTAAGATAAACTTTAGGTTTTCTACAACCGGACATTAACAAATTCCCATCTGCCCATAACCGCGGGCACGGCTTTCGAAAGTACAAATCCCTGCAGGGGTGTCCCAACTTAGCCCATCACAAGCTCTCACGGTCAACAAAGGATATTCCTTCTCCCAAGACAATCCGATCAGGCTCGGCATCCCGGTTACAAGACATCCTCGACAATGGTAAAACAAGTCCACCAAAGCCACCCGAATGTGCCGACAAATCCCGATAGGAGCTACACATATCTCGTTCTCAGGGCACACGGATTTTCCAAACTTCCAGTAGGCCAGCTCAGAATTTCCCCTGGTGGCCACCGGCGGCTGACAAGGTGGACCAACACTCAAAGGAGCAATGGCCCCGGGGGGATTAAAATAATGATGACCCTCGGGAGCGCGACTCCCAAGGGAAAAGAAAAGGCTAGGTGGCAAATGGTAAAACCAAGGTTGGGCCTTGCTGGAGGAGTTTTATTCAAAGTGAACTGTCAAGGGGTTCCCATTATAACCCAACCGTGTAAGGAACGCAAAATCCAGGAACATAACACTGATATGACGGAAACTAGGGCGGCAAGAGTGGAACAAAACACCAGGCATAAGGCCGAGCCTTCCACCCTTTACCAAGTATATAGATGCATTAATTAAATAAGAGATATTGTGATATCCCAACAAAATATCCATGTTCCAACATGGAACAAACTCCAATCTTCACCTGCAACTAACAACGCTATAAGAGGGGCTGAGCAAAGTGGTAACATAGCCAAACAATGGTTTTCTAGGACAAGGTGGGTTAGAGGCTTGGCTTAACAATATGGGAGGCATGATAAGCAAGTGGTAGGTATCGCAGCATAGGCATAGCAAAAGAGCGAGCAACTAGCAAGCAAAAATAGAAGTGATTTCGAGGGTATGGTCATCTTGCCTGAAATCCCGCAAGGAAGAAGAACGAGTCCATGAAGAAGACAAACGGACGTAGTCGAACGGGTCCTCACAAACGCGACGTTATCGGAACCAACCCGAAGAAGCAACACTGGAAAGAAACACACAACATAGTAAACAACCAACACACGAACATGGTATGATATGCGGGATGCGGTATGTGGTGCATATGCATGATTTGGAAAGGAATGATTAAACCTGGCCTCAACTTGGAAATCCAAGAGTGCCACTGGAAAGGTGAGTTGATTTCGGTCGAAATCGATATAAGTATCACCGGAATCAGATGCACGGTTTGAAAATGGCAAGCAAAACAAATATGGCACCAGTCTGCGATAAACAACAAGTAGCCATCTAAATGCAACAAGATAAATATGCTACAGCACTCAAACATGACAACAAAATATATGGCAGGGATCCACTCATAATGCTTGACAAAAGATGAACACTGAGCTACGGCTAATTCACTCATTAACAGGTTCAAACAAGCATGGCAAAAATGCAAAAGATAACAGGTTTCAGACTTAGTGAAATTAACAGCATATCAGGAATTTAACAGCAGGAAGCAATGCTTAGAGCATGATAACTACATGCTACAGGAACATATCATGGCAAAGCAAGGCATGGCATGAAGCTAATCTAAGCACATAACAAAAGTCTCTTAGTGACCTTGAGCCAAAAGGGATCATAAAATACAATTGCAAGCATGTGAACACAGCAAAAACATAAACAGATTCAGACTTAGTGAAAAACTGGAGCATGCAAAATAGTTAAACAAGTAGGCATGTTTACGAGCTTGATGCACTCACTACAAGGCATGGCATGACAAACTAAGCATACATCCATCAAGAAGACATGGCATAGAAGCTAGACATGGCAAGAACAACAACATAGCATGCACGGATCAACAACAACAAGCTTGGCAAAATTGCTAAACATGTTAATAATCTGCTAGGAACATTTTATAGCAAAAGTAGAGCTCGACTGAGTCAAGCTAGGGTGCTCCATAATTGCAAAACAAAGAGATGGATGGATAGAGCACAACATTATTAACAAAACATCCTTACTGATCATCCTCAAAAGAGGCACGGATCACTAGGAAACAACATGAACATATGGCATAAAAATAATGACAGGGCGAGGACTTAGTGAAATTCTAAGTCCCTGAAATCAGCATCATTGAGTAAGCTACTTTGCATGCTTGTGCTAGTCACCACAAAGATCACAAAAATACATGGCATACACCCCTGTAAAGATGGCATGGCATATTACAAAACACATGTAGAGCTCAGGATCATAGCATGCACACATTAATCATGGCAAAAATGACAAAGGGCCATTTGCTGAAACAGATCTGACATAAACATCACATAACCCTCTTCCAACAGCATTTTGGGCATCAAGATGAGCTCAAATGAAAATGATGCAATGAGATGAAATGATGTACTCGTCGAGACGAACATTTTGATATGCTACACGCACGAATCGGAGCAACGATGATGAAGTTATGATGCGATGAAAAGTGCATAAAATTACTGAGACTTAGTTGAAAATTAGACCTCCGAGAAGGTCAACGGGACGGAGCGGTGCGGGATGACGAGATCCGGGACGGAGGGAGATGTTTGGTTGGAGGGATGGGTGGATCTTATCCACCCAGCACCCAATCCGGCCGGAGTTGGATCTCCGGCGAGCTCCGGCGAGCAGTGCGGACTCCGGCGAGGCGCAGTGGTGGCGAGGCGGGCTCTGACCGGCGAAGGACGGCGAGGCGGCGGAGCTCCGGTGGGCTTGGCGGCGGCCGGGAGCCAGAATAGGGTGGCGGCGAGGCGACGGGTGCGGCGGTCGAGGCGGCGGGGCGCGGCGAGCGGTGGCCGGCGGGAAGGTGTTGCGGCGAGATGGCCTCCGGCGAAGACGGCGGGCGGAGCTGCAATGGCGCAGCGGCGAAGGAGCGGCCGACGAGAGGCGAGGCGGCGGGTGCGGGCACACGCCTGCAGGCGGCGGTGGCGGTGACCGGGCCCGCGCGGGCCGGATCTGGGCCCCGCGGGCCGCGCGGCGGGTGAGGCGCGAACCGGACAGGTGGCGGCCCCTCGTTGGGTGCGGGAGGCGGCGGCGCTGACGTGTCGCCTCCGGATTGGCCGGAGCGACGTGGCAGCGGGGTGGACATGTCCAGCGACTGGATGGACATGTCCGACGGCGCAAAAGGAGCGGGGCTAGGGTTTCGTCCGCGAAAATGGACGAGGAGGGCATATTTATAGGTAGAGGGAGCTAGGAGAGTCCAAATGAGGTGCGGTTTTCGGCCACGCGATCATGATCGAAGACCGAGATGATGGCGGAAGTTTAGGTGGGTTTTGGGCCACTTTGGAGGGGTGTTGGGCTGCAACACACACGAGGCCTTTTCGGTCCCTCGGTTAACCGTTGGAGTATCAAACGAAGTTCAAATGGTAGGAAACTTGACAGGCGGTCTACCGGTAGTAAACCAAGGACGCATGACAAGTCTCGGTCCAATCCAAAAACGTTTAACACCCGCACACAAAAAGGGGTAGAAAGGGGCACCGGATGACATAGGAGCGCCGGATTGCAAAACGGGCAACGGGGAAAATGCTCGGATGCATGAGACAAACATGTATGCAAATGAAATGCACATGATGACATGATATGCAATGCATGACACGCAAGCAATGACAAGGCAACAACAACGAATAACTGGAGGACACCTGGCACATCGGTCTCGGGGCGTCACACAAGCGTGCCTACCTCTCCATCTATAACTGGTCTGTCTTCTTTGGACGGTTAGCTGCTTCCTCCCCACTTTGAAATCTCGATCTCCTTTCTTGTTGATGGGCTTGTTGAATGATTCGTATTTGTGTGGATGTAGGGTGCAGGTGCTCTACTACACGCTGTTGGATAGTTTACCTGGACGTGTATGTCGCCAGTCAGGAGGCGTCTCCAGCTTGCGTAGACCGCCGTCTGGCTCTATCATTGATCAGTTATTCGTAACTTGCCGACGTGTTTTCTAGGCCGCTAGTTTTGTATTTTGCCTATTACTGCATGAGTCATTCTCGCTGAAATGACATGATTTAGTTTTTAGTTCTTCTGGCCAAACATGTGTTTTAGCCTTTTGCCTTTGCTTATCAACAGTTGTTTTGCTTGTTTTTGAGCTACTGCCACTTTGAGTTGATGTAGGCCTGTAGTTATTTATTGCAACTGAGCTTCTATATTGCATTGTTGGACCAATTGATTGCCACCTCTTAGATTTACTGTCATATGGAGTGGATAAATTTGCAGCCAGCTTCTATATTCCTATTTGAAGTCATCAACTGAGATGTTGTAAACATTCCTGCCATGTGTTGCTTCCTTTTTCATGTTTTGCTAATATAGATCATTTGCTTGAACTGAGATGGTTGGTGCAACCAAATAAATATTTTGTGCCTTTGATCTAGCTCTAAAAGTGTGGTGTTACCTCTCTTTACAGGAGCTCTGGGCTGAAGAAATTTGAAGAAGCTTGAAGCCCGACAAAGTAAAGAGTAGCGAGTTAGTAGTGCTAGTTATGTTGTACAGTGGCTAGCATATCTGGTTGTATGAACACTATTGTAAATACTGTAATCTCGTATGTTGTACATTAGTCAGCATATTTGGTGCTAATATTGGCTATCATTTTAACAGTTTAGTATGTTCTCTTGCCATTTGAAATATTTTTCATTTGTTTATTGTGAAAGTGAGAAATAGAAAGATGACCAGTGGGACAAACGAAAAGGCCAAGGCCCAAAAAGTATATGGAATGTAAAAAGGTCGAGGCCCAAAACAGAAATGGACTATAAAAGGATTGAGGGCGAAAAAATGGACTATGAAAGGCAATGGCCAAGAAAAAAACACTGAATTGCTGGGCTAGACCCATGTAGCTAGTAAAAAATAACAGGAAAAAATATATATAAAGGCTGAATTGTTGGGCTCGGCCCATATAAAACACCTAATTGGACCGGGCTGAATCTTATCAACGACCTTTTCAATTGGTCGCAATTTCGCCACGTCGGATCCGACGTGGCCTGGGCAGACAACCAGTGACCAAAACAAAAGGTCATGGGTTCAACGACCTTCTGTTTTGTTCGTAAATGTCTACGACCTTCTCACAGAGAAGGTCGTTAATTTCAGTTTACGACCGCCAGCTTTTGACCTTCTGCTTTTTGTCACAGAAAGGTTGCAAAGAAAAACTATGACCTTTCAGCGGCCAATAGTGAGGGTCACAAGTTGACATATTTCTTGTAGTGGGTACCCGCGAGGTTTCTACGTGGCATGGCCGGGCATTCCCGGCCCTTGCCATAAGTCCAGGAGACGGGGCGACGGGGTCACATGATCGTGAGTCTCTGCTCGTTACCGCGTGCTCCCAAGACATTAATGGATTTGGATATTTGATCTAAGTTGGCCACTGGCTTATACACACTAACCGCCACGTGGGACAAGATATGGGCAACCGGCGTTGTAGTATCAGCCGAAGCTTTCCAGACGTCAGCGACTAAGCGGCGTGTGTCGGGTTGGACCGCGTAAAGCAACCGCCTTTGTAATGGAGGTTGCCAGGTTTGCTCACCGGCCACCCACGCAACATGCAGGAGTGCAAACAGCGATGGGCCCAAGACCCCTGCGCGCTTAGGATTTAGACCGGCGTGCCGACCTCTCTGTTGGGCCTAGGTAGGGTTGTGACGTGTTGATCTTCTGAGGTCGGGCATGACCAAGGAAAGTGTGTGAGGCCAGAGTGATCGAGCATGTCGGGTAATGTGGCGCATCCCTGGAGGGAAGTTGATCTATTCGAATAGCCATGTCCAAGATAACAGGATGACTTGGAGTTGTATCCCGATCTTTACAATTAGAACTAGATACTGAGGTGTGGAATGGATATGATGACCGGGATGGCTTTCTCGCAGGGAGTCAAGAAAGGATCTCTGGGCGTTATTGCTACAATATGCTTGCTAATTATAAAATGCTATTCCGTACTCTTCTAAATGATGTAAGATGGTGGCTTTAAGAAGATGCTAGTCTTCAATACGCTAGGCTTTTCCCTCTATTCTGGCATGCTGCAGATCAGTCCACAGATACTACCCATTTCATTCATACCGATGCATATGTAGTGTAGATCCTTACTTGCAAGTACTTTGGATGAGTACTCACAGTTGTTTTGCTCCCTCTTTCCCTCTTTTTCAATTTTTCTCGGATGCCGCAACCAGATGATGGAGCTCAGGAGCCAGATGCCATCGACGATGACTACCACTACTCTGAGGGTGCTTACTACTACGTGCAGACCGCCGACGACCAGGAGTAGTTTAGGAGGATCCCAGGCAGAAGGCATGCGCCTCTTCGATCGGTATCCTTGTTTGTGCTAGACATCTTATGCCACCTTGTTTAACTTTATATCTGTATTCAGATATTGTTGCTTCTGCTGACTTGTTTGTATTCGAGCTGATGTATTCGAGTTCTCGAGGCCCCTGGCTTGTAATATAAAGCTTGTATTATTTTAATTTGTGTATAGAGTTATGTTGTGATATCTTTACATAAATCTCTGATCTTAATCATATACATTTACATGTATAATTAGTATATGATTGACTTGGGGGTGTCACGGTACCTCCAGCTGTGAACACTTTGAAAATCAAAATTCCGATGTTGTTTCCTCTGTGAGCGGGTAGAGTTGGAGTGCGGTGGCCCGTAATCATAGGGGTGAGGTTCTTTAATTTCTCCATCGACCGGATCTAATTCGGATACTTGCAAGGACATAGAGGAAGCCGGAGCCGGGGCCATTCTGGTCGGCCTGTCAAACCTGTCATTTATGCACCCAGGGCCGGTAAAATTCAGTAGATCAAGTCTGGATGTCAAAGTGCAAACTTAGCATAGCTCAGATGGTTAGGTTTCGTGTGGTGTAACCAACTCATCAAGTTTAAGTCCTGCACTTGACATTGATGCTCGCATTTTTCTGCATTTATTTCACATTTTTCGGTGATGTTCATTTTATGAAAGAACATGTTTTCGTCAACAACGAGACACACGTGATGCCTTCGTCAATCTCAAGATATTGCACCGGGTCAGTATCTCGGAGGTGCTAAAAAAGATAGGGTGTGCGCGCTTGTGTTCATTGAATTATGTGTGTGTGATCATCTGTGATAGTAATTTGTTCAAAGAAAAAATCTGGCGTTTGCGTCCCTGTTATCAATCACACAGAAAGTCTCAAAATCACTTTGCTTGGTCATCAGAAAATTGAAAATGCAGCTGATGAGGCGGTCCAGTGTACGCCCGAATTTTATTGAGAGCCATTAACGGAATCTGACGTGTAGGAGCGGTGCCGACAGTACGTCCTCGCAACCAACCCACAGTTTTGATCGGGTCCGTGCCGCTATCGAGAGCAGCAAAAAAAACGCCAAGTTGCTTTCGTCCATAAAGCAGCATTTATCCAACGCAGAAAAGCAGGAGGGTGCTGAATGAACGGATGCTTCCTTCGAAATGCAGCATCGATCTATTGCTAGCATGCATTGCTGTCTAGGCCATGAAAATATGCAGAAATTCGTTTTGGCACATGGGAGCACGTGCTCCTGCCAACAATATTTCAAAGTGTGAAAAAATTCGAACAAAAATTTGGCACATACATCTTGACATTATATGTGTACACGTCAAGTTTCGGAGAAAATCAACATTTTTTGTAGCTTTTGTAAAAAACAAAAAATATTCGTGAAAAGCACTTTTTAACACCAGATTTTGTCTTTTTTCACACACAACATATAATTTATAGATTTTTTACGAAACGACTTTGTGAGTATGTACAATATCAAGATGTATGCACCAAATTTTTATTTAGAATTTTTTGACATTTAAAAATACGTTTAAAACACATTACAAACCAGAAGTGCGCTCTCCCGCGTGCCAAAACACCACTCTAGAGCCCGGTAAGTTGGAGCAATGCACTCGAAATCCTAAAATGCAGAAAAAGCATTGCTCTATCTATTCTTTCTCCAAGTTCATCCTCACATCCAGTGTCATTTTTCCGGAAGTATCCAACTTAACATAAGCATGCCTTTTCACAATTATTAACAACTAATATCAGAAGAATCCAACCTCACACACGGACGAACTAATACCGGATTCAAGCAGATCCACCGAAGACAAATGCAGTCCAAACCTCACGAGATCCGCCGGAGACACAACTCTAATAAACCCTCCGATGATGCTAAAAGCACCACCTGGATGGAGGCTATGCAAGGAGAACCTTATTCCATTTTTAGAAAGACACCACCGCCTCGTCTTCCTGAGCATGACACAAACCCTAAAAATACCTAAGAACGGAGCCCTCTCGTCAACAAGGGTCGGGTCCACCGCGCCTCCATGGTCCTAGGACCATAGGAGGCGAGGTGGACCGGCGCCGCCGGCGAGAGGCTAAGAAAACCCTAGCGAGAGTCGCATGGGTCTTTGCCTCTCGCACGAGAGAAAAACATAAGTACTATAACATCCAAATTGAGCTGAAATTAGTGCTTCCTTCTTTTTATTTACTCCACATATTAGCTTTGACTGAAGTCAAACTTTATAAAGTTTGACCAAATTTGTAGAAAATAATATGAACATTTACAGTAACAAACTTATATGGTGTGAAAATATATGCAATGATGAACTCGGTGATATATATTTGATGATGTATATGTTAATATATCTTTCTACAAACTTGTTGAAAGTATATAAAATTTGATTTTACAAAACCTAATATACAGAGTAAATTAAAACAGAGTGAGTCCTTACCAAAGTAACTAACTACTCCCTCCGTTTCTAAATATTTATCTTTTTAGAGATTTCAAATGAACTATCACATACGGATGTATATAAACATATTTTAGAGTGTAGATTCACTTATTTTGCTCTGTATGTAGTCACTTGTTGAAATTTTTAGAAAGATAAATATTTAGGAATGCAGAGAGTAGATTGCATAGTGGCGCCAAACAAAGCATAGCATAGTAGCGTCGAACATAGCATAGAGTTTTCGGAAAAGGGAATCTTCATAAAAATCGGTATACCGAGAGACGATAACCAAAACCCAGCCTTTGATGGAGCAGGTCCTGTAAGTGGAGCTGTTGCAAAACGATATAGCAACGCTATAGTTCACTATTTCTTCTTTCATGATTTGATATGCCACGTGCTTGTGTAACATCGCGCACATTAAAAGCCGCTAGTAATTCAAAGCACAACCCTGTTTTGTTCAACTTCCGCTCACAAGTCACAGCTTTTGGCGGTACAGAGTACAACCAGATCGAAAAGGCAGACTCCCGGCGTCCTCTCCTCCTACAAGCTTAAGAGCTAGCCGCGCTCACTCATCTCCGCTGCCACTCCATTCTTGCCACCACAGAGTCGTCAGGCAAGCGCGCAGCCCATACGTCAATGGAGAGGTCAAGGTCCTACTCAGAGAAGAGCAGCACCACAACCACCACCCCGGCCGGCGCTGTCACCGAGCTGAGGTGCTACAGTGCCTCCTACGTCACACCCAAGAAGGCAGCGGGCACCGCCAGCTGGCCTCCTTGCACCACGGCTTCTTCCTCGACGTCGGCGGCGGCGGCCGGCCCGAAGGCGAGGTCGTGGAGCGGCAGCTTCCGTAGCGCCCCGGCGGAGCTGCGGAGGAAGAGGAGGGTGGCCGGGTACAGGGTGTACGGCGTGGAGGGGAAGATGAAGGTGTCGCTCAAGAACGGCGTGAGGTGGCTCAAGGGCAAGTGCACCCAGGTGGTGGACGGCTTTTGGTGAACCCACCGAAGGTGCAGATCAATCGGCTTATTCTATTTTCTGCCTGGTGATCATTGCCGACTTGCCGTGATCCAAGAGGTGTCCGAACGTGAGTACGGTCACATTCTTCCTTTTGTCAGCTCTGGCGTCGTGTTTTTCCTCACATTTTAGTAAGAACATAAGTGGAAGGTTGCAGGAAAGAAGGGTAGCTGCAGACTGTCTTGACCATGCATACACACTTACTAGTATGCAACCAATGGATGCTTGGCTGTTCTTTAAAATGTACTATAAACTTGCTCTCGTGTGTGTGTCTGGGATGTTCATCTGGCCTGGACGGTTGCAAATAAACCAACCTATTTGATAGATGAGCAGGTTAGTTGCAAGGCACAATATAAAAAAAATGGTAGGCTAAGAGCATCCGTGATGCTCTCATGTTCGTCCAGGGTTTCGCCTGAAGCTTACAGCGCAACCGCCGCTTCTTTTTTTTCTTCTTCTTTTAAGGAAACTTCTGATATATCCATCTTCAATCATAACAGTACAACAAACACAAAAAATAATAATAATTACATCTAGATTCATATACCACCTAGTAACGACTACAAGCACTGAAGCAAGCAGAAGGCGCATCGCCATCATCGACCCTCCCTCGACGGAGTCAAGCATAATTTATTGTAGTAGACAGTCAAAAAGTTATCGTGCTAAGACCTCATAGAACCAATACACTAGAACAACAATCGCCGCTTCTTTTCAAGTTGGTCATGAAAAGTGCTTTTGACTTTGAGAGATAGGACTACATGTTGATTTGCGGGAGCAACTAACCACGATACCCTTAGGCCACTCCTAATGGTTATACCTTAGCATGATTTTAAGGTAAAAATCTTTTGTGGCATTGTTTTTTTCGACAAAGCATGAATTTTATTGACTTGAAATGAAGTTGCAAGGATACAAACACAATGAACACATGGCCAGCCTCTGATAGGTAGAATGTACATATCTAACACTGAGGATACACACAAATAAATATGCTGGCAAAGAGCAAAGTGCTATAAGACCAAATCTATGCCTAAGCGAGGAAAAAAGAAACAAAGGGATCAAAACATCGATTGACAAACTACAGTAATGACCATATCCAAATCAACCATGTTTGACTCACCAAGGACACAAGAAAGGTTCTTCAACTATAACATCTTTAGAAAGGGAATGATGCTCAAGCGCCGCCGGCACCGTATATCCAACCAACAAAGGCCAGATTCTAAGTTTTCACCCTGAAGAATAAGTTCAAGCATATCCAAGCAACGCCTTCCAAAAGGTAACGATGTAAAAACACTGTCATTGCTAGATAAAACCAACTCGAGTCAAGCTTAGGGTTTTCACCCTAGAACTCAAGACCTGGTACTTGAGGAGCTCCACCAAATCGAATTCAACAATGTGTTGTCACCACCACTTTTCACGATCACAACAGCTACATGCACTGGGCTAGAAATCCCTTCGTCGCTGTTGCAAAACCATACCCTCTATGTCAAGCCATCGTCCATAGATTGCATCTCATTGCCGAACACAAAGTGACCAGAGTGAGGACCGCCAAAACCCGCAAAGAAACCATATGGATGCATCCCGCAACCATGCCAATACGAGCCGTTGACAGCAGCCAGCAGATCTAGAGAGAGGAACCTTCACGAAGACTCTTCGGTGTTGACCGCAGTTTTCAGCTCGAGTGGTCGGCCGGTAGGGTCACGGTCAGATCTTCAGCCCCAATCCTCACGAGCAGTCACTGCCATGAGCCAGCCGGATGATATGTCTCCGTCGTATCTACTTTTCCAAACACTTTTGCCCTTGTTTTGGACTCTAACTTTCATGATTTGAAAGGAACTAACCCGGACTAACACTATTTTCAGCAGAATTGCCATGGTGTTATTTATGTGCAGAAACAAAAGTTCTCGGAATGACCTGAAACTCCACGGAGATTGTTTTTGGAAATAATAAAAATACTGGCAAAGAATCAAGGCCAGGGGCCCACACCCTAGCCATGAGGGTGGGGGCGCACCCCCTGCCTCGTGGGCCCCCTGGAGCTCCACCGATCTCAACTCCAACTCCATATATTCGTGTTTGGGGAGAAAAAAATAAAGGAGAAAGATTTATCACGTTTTACGATATGGAGCTACTGCCAAGCCCTAAACTCTCTCGGGAGGGCTGATCTGGAGTCCGTTCGGGGCTCCAGAGAGAGGAATCCGTCGCCGTCGGCATCATCAACCATCCTCCATCACCAATTTCATGATGCTCACCGCCGTGCGTGAGTAATTCCATCATAGGCTTGCTGGACGGTGATGAGTTGCATGAGATTTATCATGTAATCGAGTTAGTTTTGTTAGGGTTTGATCCCTAGTATCCACTATGTTCTGAGATTGATGTTGCTATGACTTTGCTATGCTTAATGCTTGTCACTAGGGCCCGAGTGCCATGATTTCAGATCTGAACCTATTATGTTTTCATGAATATATGTGAGTTCTTGATCCTATCTTGCAAGTCTATAGTCACCTACTATGTGTTATGATCCGGCAACCCCAAAGTGACAATAATCGGGACCACTCCCGATGATGACCGTAGTTTGAGGAATTCATGTATTCATTATGTGTTAATGCTTTGGTCCAATACTCTATTAAAAGGAGGCCTTAATATCCCTTAGTTTCCATTAGGACCCCGCTGTCACGGGAGGGTAGGACAAAAGATGTCATGCAGGTTCTTTTCCATAAGCACGTATGACTATATTCGAAATACATGCCTACATTACATTGATGAACAGGAGCTAGTTCTGTGTCACCCTAGGTTATGACTATTACATGATGAACCGCATCCGGCATAATTCTCCATCGCTGATCCATTTCCTACGAGCTTTCCATATATTGTTCTTCGCTTATTTAATTTTCCGTTCCTATTGTTATCATCACTACAAAATACCAAAAACATTACTTTTGCTATCGTTACCTTTTGCTATCGTTACCACTACTATCATATTACTTTGCTACTAAACACTTTGCTGCAGATATTAAGTTTCCAGGTGTGGTTGAATTGACAACTCAGCTGCTAATACTTGAGAATATTCTTTGGCTCCCCTTGTGTCGAATCAATAAATTTGGGTTGAATACTCTACCCTTGAAAACTGTTGCGATCCCCTATACTTGTGGGTTATCAAGACTATTTTCTTGCGCCGTTGCCGGGGAGCATAGCTCTATTCTTTGAGTCACTTGGGATTTATATCTGCTGGTCACTATGAAGAACTTGAAAGACGCGAAAACAAAAATTTATCCCTCAACTACGAGGGGGGGTAAGGAACTGCCATCTAACTCTACACTTGATTCACCTTCTGTTTTGAGTAAGCTTGCGACACCTAAACCTGCTTCTGCTATTAATTCTGGTATGTCGCATATTATTGATGATGCCACTTCTGCTATGCATGATACTTATGATGAAACTACGTCTATGCTTGATACTACTGTACCACTTGGTGAATTTCTTGATGAACAACTTGCTAGGGCTAGAGAGAATGAAATTATTGAAACCGATAATATTGATGAAAGTGATGATGAAGGCTCTCCTAATAAATATGAATTGCCTATTGTGCCTGAGGGCTATGTTATGGATGAAGAAACTAAAAGAGACTTTCTTGCATGCAATGATAGAAGTGATCTTAAGAAATTATTAGCTAAGCTTAAACAAAAAACTCTGAATGCTAGAATAAAATATGATCCTGCTTATGCTACTTCACCTATCTTTGTTACTGATAAGGATTATGAATTCTCTATTGATCTTGATATAATTACTTTGGTTGAATCTGATCCTTTTTATGGCTATGAATCTGAAACTGTTGTGGCACATCTTACTAAATTAAATGATATAGCCACCCTATTCACTAATGATGAGAGAACTCGCTACTTTTATATCCTTAAAATATTTCCGTTCTCATTAAAGGGTGATGCTAATATATGGTTTAATTCTCTTGATCCTGGTTGTGTGCGTAGTCCCCAGGATATGATGTATTACTTCTCTGCTAAATATTTCCCTGCTCATAAGAAACAAGATGCCTTAAGGGATATATATAATTTTGTGCAAATTAAAGAAGAGAGTCTCCCACAAGCTTGGGGGAGGCTTCTCCAATTACTTAATGCTTTGCCTGATCCTCCTCTTAAGAAAAATGAAATACTTGATATCTTTTATAATGGACTAACTGATGCTTCCACAGACCACCTAGATAGTTGTGCTGGTTCTGTTTTCAGGGAAAGAACACCGGATGAAGCTGAAATTCTATTGAATAATATGTTGACAAATGAAAATAATTGGACACCTCCTGAGCCTATTCCTAAACCCACTCCGAAGAAAAGGGTGTTCTATTTCTCAGTCCTGAAGATATGCAAGAGGCAAAGAAATCCATGAAAGAAAAGGGTATTAAAGTTGAAGATGTTAAGAGTTTACCTCCTATTGAAGAAATACATGGTCTTAATTTACCGCCTGTTGAAGAAATATATGGTTTTAATCCATCAACTATTAAAGAAACACATGGTCTTGATAACCCGACACAGGTAGTAAAGGTAAATTCTCTATATAGATATGATAAAGCTGAAATCCCTCCTACTAAATTTGCTAGCCAATGTTTGGATGAGTTTGATAACTTTATGGTTAAGCAAGAAGACTTCAATGCTTATTTTGGTAGACAATTGAAACAAAATGCTTATATGATTGAACACTTGGGTGATTATATGTCTAGAGTTAAAGGTGAACTTAAACTCATTAGTAAACATGCTTCTATGGTTACCACTCAAGTAGAACAAGTACTTAAAGCTCAGAATGATTTGCTCAGTGAATTAAATAGTAAGAATAATGATAATGTTGTTAGAGTTATGACTAGAGGTGGTAAAATGACCCAGGAACCTTTGTATCCTGAGGGCCATCCTAAGAGAATTGAGCAAGATTCTCAAAGAAATGATATTGATGCACCTAGTCCTTCTAAGAGCAAGAAAAAGAAAAATGATAGGACTTTGCATGCTTCTAGTGAACCTGTTATCGACACACCTGAGAATCCCAATGATATCTCTATTTCTGATGCTGAAACACAATCTGGTAATGAACATGAAACTAGTGATAATGTTAATGATAATGTTCATGTTGATGCTCAACCTAGCAATGATAATGAGGTAGAAGCTGAACCTACTGTTGATCTTGATAACCCACAATCAAAGAATCAACGTTATGATAAGAGAGACTTTGTTGCTAGGAAACACGGTAAGGAAAGAGAGCCTTGGGTTCAGAAACCCATGCCTTTTCCTCCTAAGCCATCCACGAAAAAGGATGATGAGGATTTTGAGCGCTTTGCTGAAATGATTAGACCTATCTTTTTGCGTATGCGTTTGACTGATATTCTTAAACTGAATCCTTATGCTAAGTACATGCAAGATATTGTTACTAATAAAAGAAAGATACCGAAAGCTGAAATTTCCACCATGCTTGCTAATTATACTTTTAAGGGTGGAATACCTAAGAAATTAGGAGATCCAGGAGTACCAACTGAAGGAAATATGCCCTAGAGGCAATAACAAAGTTATTATTTATTTCCTTATATCATGATAAATGTTTATTATTCATGCTAGAATTGTATTAACCGGAAACATAATACATGTGTGAATACATAGACAAACAGTATATCACTAGTATGCCTCTACTTGACTAGCTCGTTGATCAAAGATGGTTAAGTTTCCTAGCCATTGACATGGGTTGTCATTTGATTAACGGGATCACATCATTAGGAGAATGATGTGATTGACTTGACCCATTCCGTTAGCTTAGCACCCGATCGTTTAGTATGTTGCTATTGCTTTCTTCATGACTTATACATGTTCCTATGACTATGAGATTATGCAACTCCCATTTACCGGAGGAACACTTTGAGTGCTACCAAACGTCATGACATAACTGGGTGATTATAAAGGTGCTCTACAGGTGTCTCCGAAGGTACTTGTTGGGTTGGCATATTTCGAGAATAGGATTTGTCACTCCGATTGTCGGAGAGGTATCTCTGGGCCCTCTCAGTAATGCACATCACTTAAGCCTTGCAAGCATTGCAACTAATGAGTTAGTTGTGGAATGATGTATTAAGAAACGAGTAAAGAGACTTGCCGGTAACGAGATTGAGCTAGGTATTGAGATACCGACGATCGAATCTCGGGCAAGTAACATACCAATGACAAAGGGAACAACGTATGTTGTTATGCGGTCTGACCGATAAAGATCTTTGTAGAATATGTGGGAGCTAATATGAGCATCCAGGTTCCGCTATTGGTTATTGACCGGAGACGTGTCTCGGTCATGCCTACATAGTTCTCGAACCCGTAGGGTCCGCACGCTTAACGTTTCGATGACAGTTATATTATGAGTTTATATGTTTTGATGTACTGAAGTTTGTTCGGAGTCCCAGATGTGATCACGGACATGACGAGGAGTCTCAAAATGGTCGAGACATGAAGATTGATATATTGGAAGCCTATGTTTGGATATCGGAAGTGTTCCGGGTGAAATCGGGATTTTACCGGAGTGCCGGGAGGTTACCGGAACCCCCCGGGAAGTTAATGGGCCATAGTGGCCTTAGTGGAAGAGAGGAGAGGTAGCCATGGCAAGGGCCGCGCGCCCCTCCCCCTAGTCCGAATAGGACAAGGAGAGGGGGCGGCACCCCCCTTTCCTTCTTCTCCTCCACCTCTTTTCCCCAAGTCCTAATCCAACTAGGAAAAGGGAGGGAGTCCTACTCCCGGTGGGAGTAGGACTCCTCCTGGCGCGCCCCCTCTCCTGGCCGGCCTTACCCCCCTTGCTCCTTTATATACGGGGGCAGGGGGCACCCTAGAGAGAACAACAATTGATCAGTTGATCTTTTAGCCGTGTGTGGTGCCCCCCTCCAGCATAGTCCACCTTGATAATACCGTAGTGGTGCTTAGGCAAAGCTCTGCGTCGGTAGAACATCATCATCGTCACCACACTGTCGTGCTGACGAAACTCTCCTTCAACACTCAGCTGGATCGGAGTTCGAGGGACGTCATCGGGCTGAATGTGTGCTGAACTCGGGGGTGATGTGCGTTCGGTACTTGATCGGTCGGATCGTGAAGACATACGACTACATCAACCGCGTTGTGCTAACGCTTCCGCTTTCGGTCTATGAGGGTACGTGGACAACACTCTCCCCTCTCGTTGCTATGCATCACCATGATCTTGCGTGTGCGTAGAATTTTTTTTAAAATTACTACGTTCCCCAACAGTGGCATCTGAGCCTGGTTTTATGCGTAGTTGTCATATGCACGAGTAGAACACAAGTGAGTTGTGGGCGATATAAGTCATACTGCTTACCAGCATGTCATACTTTGGTTCGGCGGTATTGTTGGATGAAGCGGTCCGGACCGACATTACGCGTACGCTTACGCGGGACTGGTTCTACCGACATGCTTTGCACACAGGTGGCTAGCGGGTGTCAGTTTCTCCAACTTTACTTGAACCGAGTGTGTCTACGCCCGGTCCTTGCGAAGGTTAAAACAACACCAACTTGACATACTATCGTTGTGGTTTTGATGCGTAGGTAAGAACGGTTCTTGCTAAGCCCGTGGCAGCCACGTAAAATTTGCAACAACAAAGTAGAGGACATCTAACTTGTTTTTTGCAGGGCATGTTGTGACGTGATATGGTCAAGACATGATGCTAAATTTTATTGTATGAGATGATCATGTTTTGTAACCGAGTTATCGACAACTGGTAGGAGCCATATGGTTGTCGCTTTATTGTATGCAATGCAATCGCCCTGTAATGCTTTACTTTATCACTAAGCGGTAGCGATAGTCGTAGAAGCATAAGATTGGCGAGACGATAACGATGCTACGATGGAGATCAAGGTGTCGCGCCGGTGACGATGGTGATCATGACGGTGCTTCGGAGATGGATATCACAAGCACAAGATGATGATGGCCATATCATATCACTTATATTGATTGCATGTGATGTTTATCTTTTATGTATCTTATCTTGCTTTGATTGATGGTAGCATTATAAGATGATCCCTCACTAAATTATCAAAGTATAAGTGTTCTCCCTGAGTATGCACCGTTGCGAAAGTTCTTCGTGCTGAGACACCACGTGATGATCGGGTGTGATAGGCTCTACGTTCAAATACAACGGGTGCAAAACAGTTGCACACGCGGAATACTCAGGTTAAACTTGACGAGCCTAGCATATAACAGATATGGCCTCGGAACACGGAGACCGAAAGGTCGAGCGTGAATCATATAGTAGATATGATCAACATAGTGATGTTCACCGTTGAAACTACTCCATCTCACGTGATGATCGGACATGGTTTAGTTGATATGGATCACGTGATCACTTAGAGGATTAGAGGGATGTCTATCTAAGTAGGAGTTCTTAAGTAATATGATTAAATGAACTTAAATTTATCATGAACTTAGTACTTGATAGTATCTTGCTTGTCTATGTTAATTGTAGATAGATGGCCCGTGCTTTTGTTCCATTGAATTTTAATGAGTTCCTTGAGAAAGCAAAGTTGAAAGATGATGGTAGCAATTACACGGACTAGGTCCGTAACTTGAGGATTATCCTCATTGCTGCACAGAAGAATTACGTCCTGGAAGCATCACTGGGTGCCAGGCTTGCTGCTGATGCAACTGACGATGTTAAGAACATCTGGCAGAGCAAAGCTGATGACTACTCGATAGTTCAATGTGCCATGCTTTACAGCTTAGAACCGGGACTTCAACGACGTTTTGAACGTCATGGAGCATATGAGATGTTCCAAGAGTTGAAGTTAATATTTCAAGCAAATGCCCGGATTGAGAGATATGAAGTCTCCAATAAGTTCTACAGCTGCAAGATGGAGGAGAATAGTTCTGTCAGTGAGCATATACTCAAGATATCTGGGTACTGCAATCACTTGATTCAACTGGGAGTTAATATTCCGGATGATAGCGTCATTGACAGAATTCTTCAATCACTGCCACCAAGCTACAAGAGCTTTGTGATGAACTATAACATGCAAGGGATGGATAAGACGATTTCCGAGCTCTTCGCAATGCTAAAGGCTGCGGAGGTAGAAATAAAAAAGGAGCATCAAGTGTTGATGGTCAATAAGACCACCAGTTTCAAGAAAAAGGGCAAAGGGAAGAAGGGGAACTTCAAGAAGAAGAACAAGCAAGTTGCTACTCAGGAGAAGAAACCCAAGTCTGGACCTAAGCCTGAGACCGAGTGCTTCTACTGCAAGCAGACTGGTCACTGGAAGCGGAACTGCCCCAAGTATTTGGCGGATAAGAAGGATGGCAAGGTGAACAAAGGTATATGTGATATACATGTTATTGATGTGTACCTTACTAATGCTCGCAGTAGCACCTGGGTATTTGATACTGGTTCTGTTGTTATTATTTGCAACTCGAAATAGGGGCTACGGATTAAGCGAAGATTGGCTAAGGACAAGGTGACGATGCGCATGGGAAATGGTTCCAAAGTCGATGTGATCGTAGTCGGCACGCTACCTCTACATTTACCTTCAGGATTAGTATTAGACCTAAATAATTGTTATTTGGTGCCAGCGTTGAGCATGAACATTATATCTGGATCTTGTTTGATGCGAGACGGTTATTCATTTAAATCAGAGAATAATGGTTGTTCTATTTATATGGGTAATATCTTTTATGGTCATGCACCCTTGAAGAGTGGTCTATTTTTGATGAATCTCGATAGTGGTGATACACATATTCATAATATTGAAGCCAAAAGATGAAGAGTTGATAATGATAGTGCAACTTATTTGTGGCACTGCCATTTAGGTCATATCGGTGTAAAGCGCATGAAGAAACTCCATACAAATGGACTTTTGGAACCACTTGATTATGAATCACTTGGTACTTGTGAACCGTGCCTCATGGGCAAGATGACTAAAACGTCGTTCTCCGGTACTATGGAGAGAGCAACAGATTTGTTGGAAATCATACATACAGTTGTATGTGGTCCGATGAATGTTGAGGCTCATGGCGGATATCGTTATTTTCTCACCTTCACAGATGATTTAAGCAGATATGGGTATATCTACTTAATGAAACATAAGTCTGAAACATTTGAAAAGTTCAAAGAATTTCAGAGTGAAGTTGAAAATCATCGTAACAAGAAAATAAAGTTTCTACGATCTGATCGTGGAGGAGAATATTTGAGTTATGAGTTTGGTCTTCATTTGAAACAATGTGGAATAGTTTCACAACTCACGCCACCCGGAACACCACAGCGTAATGGTGTGTCTGAACGTCGTAATCGTACTTTACTAGAAATGGTGCGATCTATGATGTCTCTTACTGATTTACCGCTATCGTTTTGGGGTTATACTTTAGAGACGGCCGCATTCACGTTAAATAGGGCACCATCGAAATCCGTTGAGACGACACCTTATGAATTGTGGTTTGGCAAGAAACCAAAGTTGTCGTTTCTGAAAGTTTGGGGCTGTGATGCTTATGTGAAAAAAGCTTCAACCTGATAAGCTCGAACTCAAATCGGAGAAATGTGTCTTCGTAGGATACCTAAAGGAGACTGTTGGGTACACCTTCTATCACAGATCCGAAGGCAAGAATTTTGTTGCTAAATTCGGAGTTTTTCTAGAGAAGGAGTTTCTCTCGAAAGAAGTGAGTGGGAGGAAAGTAGAACTTGATGAGGTAACTGTACCTGATCCCTTATTGGAAAGTAGTTCATTGTAGAAACCGGTTTCTGCGACACCTACACCAATTAGTGAGGAAGTTGATGATGATGATCATGAAACTTCAGATCAAGTTGTTACTAAACCTCGTAGGTCAACCGAGTAAGATCCGCACCAGAGTGGTACGGTAATCCTGTTCTGGAAGTTATGTTACTAGACCATGACGAACCTACGAATTATGAAGAAGCGATGGTGAGCCCAGATTCCGCAAAATGGCTTGAGGCCATGAAATCTAAGATGGGATCCATGCATGAGAACAAAGTGTGGACTTTGGTTGACTTGCCCGGTGATCGGCAAGCAATTGAGAATAAATAGATCTTCAAGAAGAAGACTGACGCTGACGGCAATGTTACTGTCTATAAAGCTCGACTTGTTGCGAAAGGTTTTTGACAAGTTCAAGGGATTGACTACGATGAGTTCCAGCGATCCATTTATGGATGGGTGCAAGCCTCTCGGAGTTGGAATAAACGCTTTGATAGTGTGATCAAAGCATTTGGTTTTGTACAGACTTTTGGAGAATCCTGTATTTACAAGAAAGTGAGTGGGAGCTCTGTAGCATTTCTAATATTATATGTGGATGACATATTGCTGATTGGAAATGATATAGAATTTCTGGATAGCATAAAGGGATACTTGAATAAGAGTTTTTCAATGAAAGACCTCGGTGAAGCTGTTTATAAATTGGGCATCAAGATCTATAGAGATAGATCAAGACGCTTAATTGGACTTTCACAAAGCACATACCTTGACAAAGTTTTGAAGAAGTTCAAAATGGATCAAGCAAAGAAAGGATTCTTGCCTGTGTTACAAGGTGTGAAGTTGAGTAAGACTCAATGCCCGACCACTGCAGAAGATAGAGAGAAAATGAAAAATGTTCCCTATGCTTCAGCCATAGGCTCTATCATGTATGCAATGTTGTGTACCAGACCTGATGTGTGCCTTGCTATAAGTCTAGCAGGGAGGTACCAAAGTAATCCAGGAGTGGATCATTGGAGAGCGGTCAAGAACATCCTGAAATACCTGAAAAGGACTAAGGATATGTTTCTCATTTATGGAGGTGACAAAGAGCTCATCGTAAATGGTTACGTTGATGCAAGCTTTGACACTGATCCGGACGATTCTAAATCGTAAACCGGATACGTGTTTACATTGAACGATGGAGTTTGTCAGTTGGTGCAGTTCTAAACAAAGCATCATGGAGGGATCTACGTGTGAAGCGGAGTATATAGCTGCTTCGGAAGCAGCAAATGAAGGAGTCTGGATGAAGGAGTTCATACCCGATCTAGGTGTCATACCTAGTGCATCGGGTCCAATGAAAATCTTTTGTGACAATACTGGTGCAATTGCCTTGGCGAAGGAATCCAGATTTCACAAGAGAACCAAGCACATCAAGAGACGCTTCAATTCCATCCGAGATTTAGTCCATGTGGGAGACATAGAAATTTGCAAGATACATACGGATCTAAATGTTGCAGACCCATTGACTAAGCCTCTTCCACGAGCAAAACATGATCAGCACCAAGGCTCCATGGATGTTAGAATCATTACTGTGTAATCTATATTATTGACTCTAGTGCAAGTGGGAGACTGAAGGAAATATGCCCTATAGGCAATAATAAAGTTATTATTTATTTCCTTATATCATGATAAATGTTTATTATTCATGCTAGAATTGTATTAACTGGAAACATAATACATGTGTGAATACATAGACAAACAGTATGTCACTAGTATGCCTCTACTTGACTAGCTCGTTGATCAAAGATGGTTAAGTTTCCTAGCCATTGACATGGGTTGTCATTTGATTAATGGGATCACATCATTAGGAGAATGATGTGATTGACTTGACCCATTCCGTTAGCTTAGCACCCAATCATTTAGTATGTTGCTATTGCTTTCTTCATGACTTATACATGTTCCTATGACTATGAGATTATGCAACTCCCGTTTACCGGAGGAACACTTTGAGTGCTACCAAACGTCACAACATAACTGGGTGATTATAAAGGTGCTCTACAGGTGTCTCCGAAGGTACTTGTTGGGTTGGCGTATTTTGAGATTAGGATTTGTCACTCCGATAGTCGGAGAGGTATCTCTGGGCCCTCTCGGTAATGCACATCACTTTAGCCTTGCAAGCATTGCAACTAATGAGTTAGTCGTGGAATGATGTATTATGGAACGAGTAAAGAGACTTACCGCTAATGAGATTGAACTAGGTATTGAGATACCGACGATCGAATCTCGGGCAAGTAACATACCGATGACAAAGGGAACAACGTATGTTGTTATGTGGTTTGACCGATAAAGATCTTCATAGAATATGTGGGAGCCAATATGAGCATCCAGGTTCCGCTATTGGTTATTGACCGGAGACGTGTCTCGGTCATGTCTACGTAGTTCTCGAACCCGTAGGGTCCGCACGCTTAACGTTTCGATGACAGTTATATTATGAGTTTATATGTTTTGATGTACCGAAGGTTGTTCGGAGTCCCGGATGTGATCACGGACATGACGAGGAGTCTAGAAATGGTCGAGACATGAAGATTGATATATTGGAAGCCTATGTTTGGATATCGAAAGTGTTCCGGGTGAAATCGGGATTTTACCGGAGTACCGGGAGGTTACCGGAACCCCCCGGGAAGTTAATGGGCCATAGTGGGCCTTAGTGGAAGAGAGGAGAGGCGGCCAGGGCAAGGGCCATGCGCCCCTCCCCCCTAGTCCGAATAGGACAAGGAGAGGGGGGGCGGCGCCCCCTTTCCTTCTTCTCCTCCACCTCTTTCCCCCCAAGTCCTAATCCAACTAGGAAAACGGAGGGAGTCCTACTCCCGGTGGGAGTAGGACTCCTCCTTGCGCGTCCCCTCTCCTGGACGGCCGCACCCCCCTTTGCTCCTTTATATACGGGGGCAGGGGCACCCTAGAGAGAACAACAATTGATCAGTTGATCTTTTAGTTGTGTGTGGTGCCCCCCCCCTCCACCATAGTCCACCTCGATAGTACTGTAGCGGTGCTTAGGCGAAGCTCTGCGTCAGTAGAACATCATCATCGTCACCACGCCGTTGTGCTGACGAAACTCTCCCTCAACACTCGACTGGATCGGAGTTCAAGGGACGTCATCGGGCTGAACGTGTGCTGAACTCGGAGGTGTCGTGTGTTGGGTACTTGATCGGTCGGATCATGAAGACGTACGACTACATCAACCGCGTTGTGCTAGCGCTTCCGCTTTCGGTCTACGAGGGTACGTGGACAACACTCTCCCGTCTCGTTGCTATGCATCACCATGATCTTGCGTGTGTGTAGGAATTTTTTTGAAATTACTATGTTCCCCGACACCAACTATACCATGCTCCATTAAAAGAAACTTTGTTAAAACTGCTTTATGTGATATTGGAGCCGGTGTTAGTGTTATGCCTCTATCTTTATATCGTAGACTTGATTTGAATAAGTTGACACCTACTAAAATAACTTTGCAAATGGCTGATAAATCAACTGCTATACTTGTCGGTATTTGTGAGGATGTGTCTGTTGTGGTTGCAAACGTAACTATTTTAACGGACTTTGTTATTCTTGATATTCCCGAGGACGATAGTATGTCTATTATTCTTGGAAGACCCTTTTTGAATACCGCAAGGGCTGTTATTGATTGCACCAAAGGCAATGTCACGTTTTATGTTAATGATAATGAGCATACGGTACATTTTCCGAGGAAACAACCTCAAGTCCACAGTATCAATTCTATTGGAAAAACTCCATCGATTATTTTTGGAGGTTTTGAATTTCCTCCTCCTACTGTCAAGAAGAAATATGATATTCTTATTGCTGGGGATGTGCATATCCCCGTTGAGGTAACATAGTTTCATTCGAAATTTCTCCGGTTTCATGTTACTCGAAATGGGTTTGTTAACAAGACTTGATCAACCTTGTTAGTGGATTCCTTTTGATGGGAATGAGATGGATGAAGTTAGAAAGCACAACCTTCTGTACCCTCCTTTTACTTTCTGTTATTTAGTTGAAATAAAGTAAAATTAGTATTTTCTGTCAGTTTTCTGAATTATCTGTGCAATATAAAAATACACCGAAAATAGAAGTTCTCCAAATGCCCTGCCAATTTAATATGATTTTTTCTGGAATATTTGAGAATATCTGGCACTGAGAACACAGCAGAGGGAGCAAGCACCTGGCCATGAGGGTCCAGGGCGCGCCCCCTGCCTCGTGGGCCCATGGTGGCTCCCCTCCACTTATTCCTGCACCCACACACTTCCTCTTCCTTCCAAAAAAAATCACCATCCAGCTCAAGCATGACTTCTAGCTCATTTTGCTATGATTTTCGATCTCCTTGCTCAAAGCACCTCTCATAAAACTACTTTGGGGGATTGTTCCTTGGTATGTGACTCCTCCATTGGTCCAATTAGTTTTTGTTGTAGTGCTTTATTCATTGCAAATTTGTGCTGCCTAGGTGACCATGTTTAGCTTGCATGTCAAATTTATATGGTTCCAAGTAGTTCTAATGCAAGATATAGGCTCTAGGCACTTCTAGGAGTAGTTGCTATCAATTTTGTTGATCTTGGTTCACTTTTATTTGAAGTTACTAAAAATTTCAGAAATTTTCAGAAAAAGATGAAGAGATTTTTGAGGGGCTCATCGAGCCGAAGCTCGAAGGATAAGCAAATTGAGGAGGATAAGAGGCCCAAATACAATCTCCCTCGCACCGCGGAAGTTGGGCCATGTGAATGGCCTTGTGATAATTTCTTGAGAGCAGCCGGGGTTTATGATGATTTTTATGAGCTGGCTGAGAATGCAGGCCTCACCGCCTTCCTCCACGACCAACGCGAACATTATCTCTTGCTCACAAATATCTTTGTGCAAAACTTTCATTTCCATGTTAGGAGCTCACCACCTACGGTGAAGTTTTATTTATATGATGAGCATAAGGAGATGTCACTTTATGATTTTTGTTGGGTTTGTTTGATCCCTTTTGAGGGCAGTGTAGAGAAACCACATCATGACAATGTGGATGGGTTTATTGATACCATTGCTGTAGGGGAAACGAGGAAGGTTTCCGACGCACGAATTACTAGCATACATTTTCCTGTTTTACGTTACTTCGCAATATTTGCTAGTAGATGCTTAATTGGTCGCGGAAACTGTGGCAACCTTAGTGCCCCTGATATTGTTATTTTGTGTCATGCCTTGTGCCGTGATGACACATTTAGTATGGGCGCTATTGTTGCAAAGCGGTTAAATCTTAACCGTACTAAGGGCCCCGTCCTTGGAGGCATCTTCGCCTCGCGCCTCGTGATACGTCTCCAACGTATCTATAATTTTTGATTGCTCCATGCTATATTATCTACTATTTTGGGCAATATTGGGCTTTATTATCCACTTTTATATTATTTTTGGGACTAACCTATTAACCGGAGGCCCAGCCCAGATTTGTTGTTTTATGTCTATTTCAGTGTCTCGAAGAAAAGGAATATCAGACGGAGTCGAAATGTAACGAAATCAACTAGAGAAGTTATTTTTGGAACGAAAGATAGATCGGGAGTTCCGCCGCCAGAAGCCTTCGTAGCCACCGAAAACCAATCTAGACCCGTTCCGGCACCCTGTCGGAGGGGGCAATCCCTGTCCGGTGGCCATCTTCATCATCCCGGTGCTCTCCATGACGAGGAGGGAGTAGTTCTCCCTCGGGGCTGAGGGTATGTACCAGTAGTTATGTGTTTGATCTCTCTCTCTCTCGTGTTCTTGAGATGATACGATCTTGATGTATCATGAGCTTTGCTATTATATTTGGATCCTATGATGTTTCTTCCCCCCTCTTCTCTCTTGTAATGAATCGAGTTTCTCCTTTGAAGTAATCTTATCGGATTGAGTCTTTAAAGATTTGAGAACACTTGATGTATGTCTTGCCGTGGATATCTGTGGTGACAATGGGATACCGCGTGCCACTTGATGTATGTTAAGGTGACCAACTTGCGGGTTCATGAACCTATGCATAGGGGTTGGCACACGTTTTTGTCGTGATTCTTCGGTAGATCTTTGGGGCACTCTTTGAGGTCCTTTGTGTTGGTTGAATAGATGAATTGAGATTGTGTGATGCATATCGTATAATCATACCCATGGATACTTGAGGTGACATTGGAGTATCTAGGTGACATTAGGGTTTTGGTTGATTTGTGTCTTAAGGTGTTATTCTAGTACGAACTCTAGGGCTGTTTGTGACACTTATAGGAATAGCCCAATGGATTTATTGGAAAGAATAACTTTGAGGTGGTTCCGTACCCTACCATAATCTCTTCGTTTGTTCTCTGCTATTAGTGACTTTGGAGTGACTCT
This sequence comes from Triticum dicoccoides, assembly GCF_002162155.2. Lineage (NCBI taxonomy): Eukaryota > Viridiplantae > Streptophyta > Magnoliopsida > Poales > Poaceae > Triticum > Triticum dicoccoides. Next base: position 542,588,139 of record NC_041392.1, on the reverse strand, counting down.
TTGTTGCATGTTGAGGGATAGTTATGTGATCCAATTATGTTAGTATTGTTGAGGGAACTTACACTAGCGAAAGTATGAACCCTAGGCCTTGTTTACTATCATTGCAATACCGTTTACGCTCACTTTTATCATTAGTTACCTTGCTATTTTTATAATTTCAGATTACAAATACCTTTATCTACCATCCATATTGCACTTGTATCACCATCTCTTCGCCGAACTAGTGCACCTATACAATTTACCATTGTATTGGGTGTGTTGGGGACACAAGAGACTCTTTGTTATTTGGTTGCAGGGTTGCTTGAGAGAGACCACCTTCATCCTACGCCTCCTACGGATTGATAAACCTTAGGTCATCCACTTGAGGGAAATTTGCTACTGTCCTACAAACCTCTGCACTTGGAGGCCCAACAACGTCTACAAGAAGAAGGTTGTGTAGTAGACATCACCTCGCTGCACACTTTAACATACCTATAAGGCATTATAAGAAGGAAGAGAAGTTGCCGCCTCCTGTTTATCTAGATTATAAGAGTATGGTAGCACATGATTTTATTGTTAAGAATAGGGAAAATGAGCTTAAGTACAAATTAATATTTGGTAAAAATCATCCTAAGACTATTACCTTGCCTGCTCCTTCCTTGTTTGATTTATCTGCAGGCAAGCACCTTGTTCCGTTGGAGGCCATTCATGCCTACCGGAACCCTACAGCAGCTATAGAGCCAGAGCCGGAATCACAATTTGATCCTCCACGACAGTTTGATTATCAGTGGGATCCGGAGGTGATTGCCAACCAGTGGCAATCCGAGGCTTCTTCACAGTATGACCTCAACTATTACTTTGGATATACGCCAGGCCAGCCGTGGCCATAGACCAACTTAGGCCAAAAGCCTAAGCTTGGGGGAGTACGTATTTCTCACCGACATTACATTCATGTTCACACACTCATTGCTAGTTGTCGGTGCTCATATTTTTTCATTGTATCATCCATGCTAGTTTATTTTCTCTTTTTATGCTTTCTTCTTGTGTGTTTAATAAACCTTAAAGAAAAGCCAAAAAATTGTTGTAGCTTTTAGCTAGTTTTAATTTCCATGCTTGTAGTAGTAATTAAAAAGAAAACCCAAAAAGATTCCCTATTCTTCTTTTGCTTGTTGGGAGCTTTCCCGTGTAAATAGTTTTATTTCTTTTATTTTCTTTGGAGGTCGATAGGAGAAGACCATGATTAAATTGTTAAAGTGGCTCTTATATGCATTATCGTTGATCTGACAAAAGAGCCCATATTGCCTTGTCTTCTCCTGTTTATTGAATGCTTGCAGATTCCAGCTTAGTCCAATGCACATGCATTGTTATTATTATTCACATCATTCGGTCATGCAAGTGAAAGGCAATTATGACGATATATGATGGACTGATTGAGGTGGGAGAAGCTAGTATGAACTCAACCTCTCTTGTTTTTGTAAATATGATTAGTTCATCATTCCTGATTCAGCCTATTATGAATAAATATGTTTGCAATGACAATTAGAGATTATAGTTGCTTATGCCATGCTTAATTAGCTAGGAGCTTATAATGGTTTACCTTGCGTGCCAACATGCTATTAAAATGGTTGTGATGTGGTATGATAGGGTGGTATCCTCTTTTGAACGATTCGAGTGGCTTGACTTGGCACATGTTCACGCATGTAGTTGAAACAAAATCAACATAGCCTCTATGATATTTATGTTCATGGTGCATTATATCCTACTCATGCTTTCATTCGGTGTTGATTAATTTTAATGCATATTCATGACTGTTGTCGCTCTCTAGCTGGCCGCTTCCCAGTCTTTTTCTAGCCTGCACCTGTACTAAGCGGGAATACTGTTTGTGCATCCAATTTCTTAAACCCCAAAGTTATTTCATATGAGTCCACTATACCTTCCTATATACGGTATCGACCTGCTGTTCCAAGTAAATTTGTATGTGCCAAACTCTAAACCTTCAAATAAACATTCTGTTTTGTATGCTCGAATAGCTCATGTATCAACTAGGGTTGTTCATATCTTCCATGTTAGGCGGGTTATTCTCAAGAGGAGTGTACTCCGCTCCTCACTCACGAGAAAATGGCTGATCACCGGGATGCCCAGTCCCATGCTTTATGCAAATCAAATCAAAATAATTGCAAACAAAACTCCCCCGGGAATGTTGTTAGTTGGAGGCACTCGTTGTTTCGAGCAAGCCATGGATTGATGCTTGTTGGTGGAGGCGGAGTATAAACTTTACCATTCTGTTTGCGAACCGCCTATAATGTGTGTAGCATGGAAGATATCGTCATCTCTTGGTTGTTATATTGACAATGAAAGTATACCGCTCAAAATATTATTCACCTATATTTCAAAATCGAGCTCTGGCACCTCTACAAATCCCTGCTTCCCTCCGCGAAGGGCCTATCTATTTACTTTTATGTTGAGTCATCATCCTCTTATTAAAAAGCACCAGTTGGAGAGCACCGTTGTCATTTGCATTCATTACTGTTAGTTTACATTGAGTATGACTTGACTGGATCTCTTTTACCATGAATTACAATGTCTAGTCAGTCCTTGATCTTTAAAGGTGCTCTGCATTTATATTTTGCGGTCTCAGAAAGGGCTAGCGAGATACCATCTTGTTATATCATATCATGATTGTTTTGAGAAAGTGTTGTCATCCGAGATTTATTATTATTGTTTGCTAGTTGATTATGCCATTGATATGAGTAAACATGGGACCTAAGTGTTATTGTGAATGTGGTTAGTTCATAAGACTTGCTGAAAACTTGAATGCTGGCTTTACATATTTACAACAGCAAGAGCAAACAGAGTTTGTAAAAAAAATTCTTTATCACTTTCAGTTTATCAACTAAATTGCTTGAGGACAAGCAAAGGTTTAAGCTTGGGGGAGTTGATACGTCTCCGCCGTATCTACTTTTCCAAACACTTTTGCCCTTATTTTGGACTCTAACTTGCATGATTTGAATGAAACTAACCCGGACTGGCGTTGTTTTCAGCAGAATTGCCATGGTGTTATTTATGTGCAGAAACAAAAGTTATCGGAATGACCTGGAACTCCACGGAGATTGTTTTTGGAAATAATAAAAAATACTGGCAAAGAATCAAGGCCAGGGGGCCACACTCTGGCCACGAGGGTGGGAGGCGCGCCCCCTGCCTGGTGGGCCCCCTGGAGCTCCACCGACCTCAACTCCAACTCCATATATTCGTGTTCGGGGAAAAAATAAAGGAGAAAGATTCATCGCGTTTTACGATACGGAGCCGCCGCCAAGCCCTAAACTCTCTTGGGAGGGCTGATCTGGAGTCCGTTCGGGGCTCCGGAGAGGGGAATCCGTCGTCATCATCATCAACCATCCTCCATCACCAATTTAATGATGCTCACCGACGTGCGTGAATAATTCCATCGTAGACTTGCTGGACGGTGATGGGTTGCATGAGATTTATCATGTAATCGAGTTAGTTTTGTTAGGGTTTGATTCCTAGTATCCACTATGTTCTGAGATTGATGTTGCTATGACTTTGCTATGCTTAATGCTTGTCACTAGGGACCAAGTGCCATGATTTCAGATCTGAACCTATTATGTTTTCATGAATATATGTGAGTTCTTGATCCTATCTTGCAAGTCTATAGTCACCTACTATGTGTTATGATCCGGCAACCCCGAAGTGACAATAATCGGGACCACTCCCGGTGATGACCGTAGTTTGAGGAGTTCATGTATTCATTATGTGTTAATGCTTTGGTCCAGTACTTTATAAAAGGAGGCCTTAATATCCCTTAGTTTCTATTAGGACCCCGCTGCCACGGGAGGGTAGGACAAAAGATGTCATGCAAGTTCTTTTCCATAAGCACGTATGACTATATTCGGAATGAATGCCTACATTACATTGATGAACTGGAGCTAGTTCTGTGTCACCCTAGGTTATGACTGTTACATGATGAACCGCATCCGGCATAATTCTCCATCGATGATCCATTGCCTACGAGCTTTCCATATATTGTTCTTCGCTTATTTACTTTTTCGTTGTTATTGTTATCATCACTACAAAATACCAAAAACATTTCTTTTGCTGTCGTTACCTTTTGCTATCGTTACCACTATTATCATATTACTTTGCTACTAAACACTTTGCTGCAGATATTAAGTTTTTAGGTGTGGTTGAATTAAAAACTCAGCTGCTAATACTTGAGAATATTCTTTCGCTCCCCTTGTGTCGAATCAATAAATTTGGGTTGAATACTCTACCCTCAAAAACTGTTGCGATCCCCTATACTTGTGGGTTAGCACCGGCATGGTCTCGGCCAGGCCGAATAAAAAACGTATCTTAATCAAGATATAGATCATAGCATCAAATTCAAGACTTCATAACTTTTCTCTCACAAAAGAAATTAAATGGGGTTGTTTTAGATACAACATTAGATATAGTGCACTTGGACTACTCACCGGATATAGCCTAATATATAGTGCATTGGGACTTCTCTTAGATGGACTTTCCAAGATGTCGTGTGGCTGGCAAGCGAGATGTTGGGCTATAGAGCAGGAGGTTCTTTCCAACCAGTTACCCATTCTCGAATTGCTCCAAACCAAGCACGCTTAACTTTGATGTTTCTTTCGGATGGACTCCCGGAGAAGAAGATGCACCTTGTTGATACGATTAGTCTATCACTCTTATTATCCAGGATGTCACATACACCCCCACTCAAATAAACTAGTGTCCTCGTCGGCCGAGCAAAAACGTTCCCTCTTGGCACATGGTTGTGCGTCTAGTTTGACACATGTGTCGTGTTGTGTTCTATGACGGGTGACACACACACACCATGCATCACATGTCCGTGTAACCACGAGGGTCCGCTCTTATACCAATTGTAATACCCCGGCTGAACCCACCGGTTCACCCATCAATTCCCGGTCATGTGTTTGGCTACCACCCAGGATCTAGACCAGCCTCACACACCAACAATAATCTTTTCTATGCATTTTGTCCCCACTCGTGTGCACCCAGAATCAACTTTTCAGTCGATCACTCATCCACAAATTGTTGCGAAGCATGCTTACTTTTGAGATTATGGGCTCCCGAAAAAGAAGATGCGCCTTTTCATATGAGACCTTTTTTGGTTTGAAGGAATTTTATAGGATATGATTTTTATAGGAATTTTTCTTTTAAAGTCCTTTGTTCCTATTCCTACATATGATTAGTTCATACCCTTCATATTTCAAAGGAAAATGAACATTAGCCTATACTCAATGAAAAAAATTCTATGATGTGAACCAAATGACATCTTTTTTCTTATTTCTATTGATATGAATTGAGATACATGTCATCTCATTTTCTCCAAATTTCCTATTTCTATGATATTCATGTCGTATGAACCAAAGGAGTCATAAGTAGTCTATCATTCCTAAGCCAGGATCTCACACATTTGCAATTGTGTTCCAAGGAACTGCATTGTCTTGTTTGTTTCAAAAACCCAAATTTTCTGGTTTTGCTATGGATTTTTGACCTATTGTACGAGGCACCTTTGTCATTTGGTAATCAATCAATCTTGCCGTTTCAGAACCAAATTCAATCAATTGGATGAGTCAGCCTCGGTTGACCATGCTGCAGTTACACCATTCGAACACAGAGACTCTAGGTTAGGTTTACATGGGCCAGTTTTCACAAAAATAAAAGATTTGCATGAGCCAGCCATAACGAAATGTAGAGCGACAAAACTGCCTTGCATGTTGCTACATTATTCTCTCCAGCAACCTCGGTACACAACAACAACTTGATGGGGCTATGCAGTCAGTCCTATGTACATACGCAGCGTGAGCCTTTTGCTCATCTAGACCTCAAACGGCACACACTTTACATCCAACAGGGCAAACCAAATTCAATCAATTGGATGAATCAGACTCGGTTGACCATGCTGCAGTTACACCATTCGAACACAGAGATCTAGGTCAGGTTTACATGAGCCAGCTTTCACACACCCAAAAAAAGGTTTACATGAGCGACAAAATTGTCTTGCAGTTGTTGCTACATTATTCTTTCCAGCAACATTGGTACACAACAACAACATGATCGGGCTATGTACACAGTCCTATGTACATACGCTCTCTCAAGCGCGAGCCTTTCGGTCATCCAGACCTCATACATCACACACTTTACATCCAACAGGGCAAACCAAATTCAATCAATTGGATGAGTCAGCCTCGGTTGGCCATGCTGCAGTTACACCATTCGAACACAGAGACTCTAGGTAAGGTTTACATGAGCCAGCTTTCACACACCAAAAAGGAGTTTACACGAGCGACAAAATTGCCTCGCATTTGTTGCTACTTTATTCTTTCCAGCAACATCGGTAAACAACAACAACGTGATGGGGCTATGCAGTCAGTCCTATGTACGTACGCTCTCTCAAGCACGAGCCTTTCGCTCATCCAGACCTCATACGGCACACTTTACATCCAACACTCATCCATACCTCATACGCCACACTTTACATCCAACAGGGCGAACCAATTTCAATCAATTGGATGAATTAGCCTCGGTTGACCATGCCGCAGTTACACCATTCGGACGGAGAGACTCTAGGTCAGGTTTACATGAGTCAGCTTTCACACACCAAAAAAAGGTTTACACAAGCGACAAAGCTACCTCATAGTTGTTGCTACATTATTCTTTCCAGCAAAGTCGGTACACAACAACAACGTGATGCAATCAGCTCTATGTATGTACGCTCTCTCAAGCGTGAGCTTTCGCTCATCCAGACCTTATAAGGCACACATAACCAAATTCAATTAATTGGATGAATCAGCCTCGATTGACCATGTTGCAGTTACACCACAGACCTTATACGGCACACACAACCAAATTCAATCAATTGAACAAGTCAGGAGTCAGCCTCGGTTGACCATGCTACAGTTACACCAGAGACCTTATACGACACACACAACCAAATTCAATCAATTGGATGAGTCAGCCTCGGTTGACCATACTACACCACAGACCTTATACGACACACACAACCAAATTCAATCAATTGGATGAGTCAACCTCGGTTGACCATGCTGCAGTTACACCATTTGAGCACGGAGGCTCTAGGTCGGGTTTACATGAACCAGCTTTCACACACAAAAGAAGGTTTACAAGAGCGACAAAACTGCCTCGCAATTGGTGCTACATTATTCTTTCCGGCAACGTCGGTTCACAACAACGTGACAGGACTATGCAGTCAGTCCTATGTACGTACACTCTCTCAAGCGCGAGCCTTTTCGCTCATCCAGACCTCAAAGGCGAGTTGCGGTTGCATCATACGGCACATGCACTTTATATCCAACAGGGCATCATGTACATAACTCTGCCGGCACGTGAACCGAAAAGTATACACAAAACACATGTGGCAGGTCTTGTTATCTTCGGCTTCATCACTGGGGTATCTTCGGTACAAACCCCGGCCGGCATATCATACATTTGGAACACAGCGAGCTAACTGGAACGGATTGAAACATATCATGCTGACAACCTTGGATTCGTAGCATAGCTAGCTCTAACAGCCCATTGCGAAACGTTAAGGAGGCCGCCGCTCCATTGCCTCGGGCCAATTTGCTTCGGATGATCTGTGTTATAGTGCACTTCTAAAACAGAACTAGCCATTTGTCTGAGCCTGTCTGTTCATGACATCATGGTAGTACAAGAGAACACACATTGGCTGCCCAACTATGCTGAAGAAGAACCAAAATATCATGTTGCCCACCTGTCAAGTTCAACAGGGCTCGATGTGTCAGGGGAAACAATGGAAGACGGAGAAATTTTGCAGTGAGCATGGCATACCATTGTGTTCTTGAACTTTTCTTGAAGATATTTCGTCAAGAATAGCAGGGGAATCTGGGAACGACAGACATGAACATCAGTCAAATGATACAAGTGGATATTTAGAGATACCGACAACAGCAGTTTAGAATAACTAAACCGGCACCAATCACAAATTTGCATAGTAACAGCTCTTCAGATTTAAAGCAGCAATGGGGCTGATCCTACACCAACATATGGACGCCGGCCGCCTGCCCAAGTGCCCAGTGATGGCCTAAGAGAAGTGCTGCCTGTCACAGTGTCGGGCTGTTGAACTGTTGAACGACAGCCTGGACAGCTGTTCTTGATCGTTGGCCTATTTTTCCTCTTAGGCTTATTATTACGTCACATGGAGATGTTTGGAGGAGTGGAGATAATCAGTTCTGCTAAGTGAAGATGGCTGTATTGTATATTTTGTATTAAACCTTCACAAAGCGACAATTGCAAATTATCTTCTTTGAGATTAATTATTATCTAAGTTTGTAACAATAAGCATAGACATGTATATGGGCTGTTATTTTTCAAAATAAGCTGCAGTGTTGCTATCTCTAAGTCTTGATACACAGAATTTTTTGCATGTGACAAATTTTATGTACTAAATTGTCTGTTGTTTATATGCTAGACTATCTTTGTTATCGAATTTGCATACACAGAACTAATCTATTATATATGCGGTCACGCACAGGGCATCAACTAGTATCGAAGATACTGTACTGATCTAGTCCAGAAGATTAAGAACGAAATACAAGTGTCCTTCAAATCAATACATACCTGAAACATGATTCCAGAAAACGCCCATAATTTGAAAATGTGGCATGGAACAGCAATACATAGCTGCAAGTTGACAAAGACAATGAAATAAAGGTCATATGTGAGATGGCATACCAGCTTCTTTCCTTTTCAATGCAAGTATAAACGTGCAGCAGAAAAGGTGCCAGGATTCAAATTTCCATGTATATATCTTTGATTTTCCCAGTAGAACTTTATATCGAACCTAGATCATTACTCAATAAAGAAGGGAACCAAGCCATTTCCACTCTAGCTGGTGACTGGGAAAAATAAAAGAATGATAGCTAGGGGCATGTAATGTGGAACGCTCAAATATGTGTGGTACCTCATGAAATACAGCTGAAACCAGAAATGCGATGAGAATGGCACAACCCTGCAGTGTAGATTCAACATGAATTTTCATAAGTATGTATTTCAAAAAACAAAATTAGCTCTATTCTCAACAGAAAGAACCACACAAAATCTGCAAAGCAAAACGCACAATGAATAATATTATTTTTATCTACACTCATTTGCTAAGTGAATTTCAGGTATTCTGCTTGACCATCCATGCTATATCCTGGCTTTCAAATGGCGCTCCTTATCCATGTTGTTCTACCTTCGAGACTCATCACATGTTGCTGATTAGTCAACGTGCATATTAGTTAATGTAGTCTCACAAAAATGGATATTACCATGCAAAAGTCCTAGGCCAAGAGAACAACACATTATCAAGTATTAACATCTGTATTCTCAACGTCAGGTATTTTAAATTGGGTTGATAGTTCTCTGGTTAACCACGCTAACAGTTTATCTGCACTAGCAGATTTCAGTATGGTGAGTGTTCTCTATATAACAATGGTGAACCAACCAAATTTCAACTATCACGCAGGATCCATTTTCCACGGGAATGAAAACAAAATGTAACACGGAAAAGAGATGTGGTATTTTTTTTATAATCTGTCCACCAGAAGGAATAACAGGTGTATCTGAATAAATTACCTTTGACAAGCCATTCCTTATGCATGGAAAATATATATGGCGAACGATCCACTTATGAACAGGCTGACATGTAGAAAATTGTCAGGGAAGGATATCATACTAATGACAATTAAGAAATAACATTATGATAATGCCAATCAATCAGACACTATCTCAGGCTTATGAACATGTCTCAGCTATCAGCTGGGAGGAAATTGCCAGTTAGTCCAGAACAACTATTCTTCAGGATGGGTGAGAAGATTACCATATTCCACATTCTCCAGTACTGAGATAATCCCCCAAAATACCGCCAGATTTAAATGCATGGAAATTTAAACGGTGTCAGCTCCATCTAAACTTCTCTAAAATAAACAAGATAAACTTTGAACAGGCCTTTCACCTCTTCAACTGTTTTGGCATTCCACCAGTCCTTGTAGAATTCACGATCACCAAAACGGAGGAGTTCGGCAAGAATATTCAACCTGTATACAAAAATATTGAATGGAAGCTGTAGAAGCCACGCATTTGAAGGTTGTCGAGAACTTAATTTTACTGTTGCGATAAAACTATGTTTCTCAAATAGTTAACCCATTTATCAAATACTGTGTTCTATACATTAAAGTTACAGATATGTGATCGCGTGCATGAGGCAACCATCATGACATCAGTAAGTTCAGTACTGTAGAAAATCACAATATCCAATGGTACTGTGTCTTTATAGATGTGATGTACCCAACTGGTAGAGCCAAAGGAAAAAAAAAGTAAAGTGACAAGAGAAGGTAATCAAGATGCTTACCACAGATGGAAAAAGGAATAGAACATACAAAGCCATACATATAATGTTGGCACTGACAGTTTCAAGACTCTCTCAATAGCATCCAAGAAATTTCCTTTTAATGGATGCTTGGAATTCTGCACAATTGGATTAATGTACTGCCAAAAAAAGGAGTTAGGTAATTTCAATACAGAAACTATATGTATAAAATTAACGTTAGGGATCACGTAACAGGCACACTTGCTCAATTATGAAGCCCATCAAGCCTGTAAAAACTACGCATTTTATAAGCTGCCGAGTGACCCAGCCTTTCCTAGTAAATGCTGTCCGGGGATAACTTGGCTGCATAATGCAACAGAATGGCATCAGAAAAGCCATAACTTAACACTGATGTAACTAGTTACATCCAATATAATTAAGTAATACGAGTAACATGGAATCAGAAGAAGAAATGATACACACTAGCCCAAAAATAGCACCTGGTAACAAAGTGTTGGGGCCAACATGAAATACACAACACTGTTGATAGTTGGGCCTTTAATGTTTTCCTCATCGATAGAACTGCCATGTGTAGCACCCTATTACATAAAAAGGGGAATTATTAGTGTGAACAGTGAACAAAGAGGAAATATTCACATTCATGTTAGAAATTATTAATCTGGCAATTCTCTGTATAAGCACAACATGAGTAGCTACACAAATTAAGGTAGTTATTTCCTTAAGTATTGACAGAAGCAAGATCATGGTCCAATCTTCTAGAAAGATTTACGATTAAGAGACACACAAGAAAAAAGTTCATTGGTCAACGATTTATTATCCAGAACACAAATGTTTTGGCAACACAAGTTGTATTAGTCCTCGATGTTAAGAGACACACAAGTTGTATTAGTCCTCGATGTTTTGGCAACTACAATTGCACTAAAATGGTAATAACACATTGCACTCATACCTTTTCAATACTTTGGGACAACACCCTTATATCATAATTTGTATGAGCAAAAGAGACAAGCTTCAACCAAGTAATGCTTGCAATGAACATTAACACAAATCCAGATAATACTGCTGATTCACACCTGAAATACATTCAATGTAACTAAAATTCCATAATTTATGCAATAAAATACTATGTAATAACGTCTTATATTATGGGACGGAGGGAGTATCTTTTGAGGAAAAACTTTCTGTATAACCAGAACATTAACCAAAAATTAGTAGGCACAATGCATGACTTCAAAAATAATGCATGACCAGTATTAACATTCCTAAAATATGAGGAAAAACTAACACAAAACTGCCATCGACTTGTAATCCGAGCACCACTGTTTAACGAACAACAGTGACAGAAGTCAGTTATCAGATATCCTAGCTCCATTGTTTAACGAACAACAGTGACAGAAGTCAGTTATCAGATATTCAGACATGATAACGCGCAAGCATATGACACGTGATAACTTTAAAGAGCCCCATACCTCCCCAATAGAACTTATTAGCAAGTCATGAGTCATATTTCTCAAGTGATCTGAATAACTGTTAAGAGTACGTAATGGGCCTAATGGGCCTGGGCTGGCGGTATAGCCCGTTAATCTTAGGGTTAATTACAGATAAGGGTCACTTGGGTCAAGTAAGCCTTGCTGGGGAGTCAAGTAAACCTCTCTATATAAGGGGAGGAGATGTATCAATCTAATCAAGCAAGAATTAAGAAGGAAATCCCTTCCCTCTTGCCCGGCCGTGGGCAAAAAGGCCCCCGTCCGGCCCTCTCGCGCCCTCCTTCTAGCAGCACCATAACAATAACTGACAATTTTTGTTTTCAATTTGCAAAGTAACAATGGAACAATTTTAGATTGGACACTCAACCTGATGGCTCGCATTGATCCAATAGACATGTACTCCATCCGATCCATATTACTTGTCGCCGAAACGGATGTATCTAGACGTAATTCAGTGCTAGATACATCCGTTTGAGCGACAACTAATATGGATCGGAGGGAGATAATATTGTCAACGATAGGATATGAGAGATCGCCACATGAAACCAAATAGAAGAGTTATGTAGTCTCCTTTTAGCCAACCAATTTATATTGTTTAACATCCAACTTAAAAAAATAGCAATAACCATGTTTGAAACACATGGACCGAGTACATCTCCACATCATTAAATATAGAAAAAATGAATGAATGAACTGACTGTGCTTTTGTTTCCGAGAATGTAACTGAGTATACTTCAAACCATCATATACAAATTTCAAAAGTAGATGCATCCAAACAAACCCCAAAGCCAAAGAAATAAATATGCTTACTTAAGAATCACAACAACCGGATAGATAAGGACAGTGGTTGTAATAATTATATGGAGAAGAATAGACACCTGCAAGAGGTAAACCAGAGTCATGAGCAATTCACACTTAAAAAAATACTGAAAAAGATTGGATTTTATGCTAAATTTGACCGTATGACAATGATGAAGAAACATAAAAAGAGCATAAATGAGCATAAATCTTGGATAAAGGCCATTCTGAAAAGAACTGATGATGGAGACTTCAAGAATGTTGAGAAACAAACTCACATGATCACGGATGAGCTTTCTTTGAGCCCACTTCTCGGTCATGAGTGCAGCAAGTGGGAAAATGGGTAAAGTGAGGCTGCAATTCACAGACTGGTTAATTGTACAAAGTCTAGTACTGTTTCATGAAAATTCCGACCAGAGCTGGATGAGTAATTATACCTACCAGCACATCAGAAGTGGCCAATCTCCCAGCGATCTTGCACTAAACCAAAACCCAGCTCTTATTAATAGGCCATACTGGAGCAACAAATTTAGACCATGGTAACGTGTCAAGGCATATAAAAGACTATGCAGAAAGCACCAAAACTAAGTGCTCCTTCTGGAGGGGAAGTGATCAAACCTTCATTAAGTTCTCGATAATGAGCCTGCTGTTCACTGCAATCAGCACAACAATGCATAGATTCAGAAGACCTGCATGGCTCTGCAATCAAGTGAATAACTAAACATTTCAGGACCAGAATTTTATGTCGCAACCGAGTAATATGACATGCAAAACAACGAATTTAGTACGATATGTTTTGTACTTATACCCTAATGAATGTTTTAATATGGCTTCGATTATGTAATAATGCTCACTGGAGTTATGCGCAGGAACAACTGTGGAAAAATGTGATGTAGAATCATATACTCCCTCCGTTCCTAAATATAAGTCTTTGTAGAAATTTCACTATGAACCACATACGGATGTATATAGATGCATTATAGAGTGTAGTTCATTCATTTTACTCCGTATGTGGTCCATAGTGAAATGTCTCCAAAGACTTGTATTTAGGAACGGAGGGAGTATATATATATATATATATATATATATATATATATATATATATACGTCTAAAGGAATAAGGTTGCCACCCAAAGAGGCATTTGACTGAAACTCATCTTGAAACCCCAACATTGTTCAGATTTAAATGCAGGCATGCACTGAACTTTGCGAAACAGATTAACAGCTATGGCCAGGGCTGCATTTGAGTGCGAGGAGTTATTCTGGGCATACGATCAGTTGGTCATTCTGCCCAACGTTGCATATTAGTTCCACTAAAGAACTTACTCATTCAGAGTACTGGTCCTCAGGATCTTGTGTCAAACTGGCACCTTAACATGTTAAAACCCTAGAGTGGCAAACAGATACTGAGCATGTGGATCACGACACCTCCCAATTAGCCCTGCATCCGCAGTTGAGTTACTAACAAAAGTCGACCCCCAAGGCCCCCAACACACTCCCAACAACTCTCTGTTTACTTCTACTGCTAGTACAAGTCAACGCCACACCAATCTCGGGCTACTTGTACAGGTCAGCACCTCGTGCACTCCGCCTGTCCATTTCAACACGCCAAGCCCTGCTAAATAGCAACGCGCCGGTGGTCCCCTAATAAATCCCAAAACGAGCAGAGGCTTTGACCTCAATCTGTCGCGGCCAAAAATTGAAACTGCACCTGTGTCTGTCTCAACTCAACATCCCTAAAATATAGCACTGCTGGACAACCGTAATTTGGAGAAAAGAGAGAAACTGTGGGCAACAGAATCGATGCTGGCCGGCTCAAACAAAGCAAAGCATATGTGATCATGGCAATCGCTGCTGCTAGAAAGGAAAAGGAAAACAAGTGGAGGGATTCGCGGCGCATACGTACCTGTCGGAAGATGGCGTCGGAGCTAAGCGGGCTCTCCTTGACCCGGCGGTGGGCGGGCGCCGACGCCCGGTAGCAGGGCATCTCGTGCTGCCGCTGCGGCTGCTCCTGCGGCTCCGCCTCTCCGTGGACGCCGTCGGCGGCAGGGGCGCGGCGGAGGCGGCGGGAGGGGTCGTCGCGATCGTGGGCAGCGGCCACGGACGGGGGCGGGGCCATGGGTGGAACTGGAGGGGAGGTTCCGGAAGGTTCGGGGCGGGGTTTTGGGTTTCGGTGGGCGGCCCGCCGTGGGAAGGGAGGAAGCTGCCGGGGAGGTGGCGGGTCTGGGTTCCCTTTTGACATGCGATGGTGGTGGCCGCCGCGCCGCGGCTGACGCGCAAAAGCGGAAAGCGGAGGGAGGCGGCCGACTTGCGCGCGACACGTGCGCGGAGGGCGCGCCAGGCGTCTCCTGCCTTGCCTGGCGGCGCAGGTTCCGAGGCTCCGAGTCCCGAGTTCTGATCGGTGGACGGACGGCACGGCACGGGTTGTCCCTCTGTCCCGGTGTAGGCGTCCGCTCGTTGTTGAAAAGAGTGAACGGGTTGGAGCGTTGTCCTTTCCATGCCCTGCTTAAAATATTCAGTTTATTAAGGAAAATAATAATTGAAAATGTAAAAATGGACCTAGTTCATTTTTCAAAAGGCCAGACCACAGCGTGACGGCCGCACCATAGGGGATTGGGCATCTCGCTTGCCCCTACTCATTTGTTATTTGTCCATTCTTAAGGTTTGTTTGGTTCCAATAAGTCACCTAACTTATAAATTATGTGACTTAAGTCAGGTGACAACCAAACATGCGTGACTTATAAGTCATTGGTTTTATAAGTCATGCATGTTTGGTTGTCACTTGACTTATAAGTCACTTAACCACACCTTCCCACCTTATTTTTCTATGTAAAGGTGATGGGACCCACGTAAAAGGGGGTGATTTATAAGTTTTAAGTTGGGATGGAGCAACTTATGACTTATAAGTTGGGTGACTTATAAGTTAGGTCTGTTTGACAAAATAAGTCACTTTTTTCACTTTTCGACTATAAGTTGGTGACTTATTTGAAACCAAACAGGCCCTTATGGCAGCTCTAGCGACTCTCAAAACGACACTCGAGTGCAATAATATGACAAAAAATAGCATAATTCATTCATAAATAACATGCAAAATATCTCTAGTACTATAATAATTCAAATATAATATAAATATTTCATCTAAGATAACGGGATGTTTTAAACAAGTACTTTTAAATTCAAAGGAGCACACGAGTCAGAATCCGCACATGTCGTCTCACGCACTATGCCCCTTGAGCTTCATCTAACAATGTATAAACGTAGATGACATGCCCTCGCTTATGTGCTACAACGTGACGGCGTGCCCGGACTATACAACGCAATGATTATCATGTTAAGATTTTAAGTAAATCAATGAATTGACCTACATGTAGAGCAACAAGAAGCAACACTTACGATCCTCATGGGTGATGTGTCCGGTAACCAATTTGTCTGCACTTATGCAGTCGCACTGCAATACTTCATGGCGGAGTTGGAGATGGTATATCACTGATGGGCTAGCAACTTCACATCGCGTTCATGGATCATGTGCAAGTTGTAGGGCACGAAGTGTTTTTGCTCATAAAACGAAGCATGCATATTTTGCCAAAAGGTCGAGTGCCCCTTGCCTCATGCCTACAAAATTTGTATACACGATCTTTCACGCATCACATAGCAACTAATCCTCCCATCACCGAGTACCTCACCATATCGTGCTTAGGGCCAATTTTTTGTGGCTTAGTTGGGGCCGTGGAAATAAGTTGCCATCTACCTAGCTTTATTTTAGAAGCCTACTAGGTTAACTAATCGGCCTTTACTAGAAAACAACAAAAAGGTCAACAAAATAGCTCGACGGCATTTGACCGAACACTTATCGAGCCTAGTGCTCGTCATGGATGGCGTCGACAGGGGCGGAGGGTACCTGGTTGCAGATGGATCCTGGATGGACGGCAGCATAGACCAAGAAGGGAAGGCGCATGGGTGGGGGTTGCAAACGTCATCCAGCAATGCTTGGGCGGTAGCAACGCGAAGAGGGTGCGGACGCAGAGTAAGGAAAGGGGGACAAAGTGGCCAAAAAGTGGTGCGGGGGGATTGAGTGGGCTGGGGATGTTCAACACGTATGTGGCGAATGTCCGGACGCCCACAAACCTCCTTGAGTTTGCGTCCGGTTTGCTAGAATTCGAAGAAGCAGACGCGTTCAGGAACAAATACGAGTACACGTTACATGACAAACTACGTCCGAACAACTCAATCCGGTGTATGTGGGTGTTTTGAGAGATGACGTTGAAGATGCCCTTAATCGCCAAATTAGTTTATTTACGAAACAAAAAATCATAAATTTAGGTTATGCTAGTTGATTTGTTCTAATGAGTTCGATAATATGCAGTGAAATATATCAGCTGCATGAGGAACTCACTGGACAGGTCAATATAAATATCATTTTTTAGAGAAGGATGATATACCTCTGGCCTCTGCATATGGTCAATGCATGCAACCATTTTACTAATTATTCTCAAAGGCCTTACAAAATAATACATCAGTAAGCCTAAAGCCGCCGTCTTGGCAACACCTGTCGCTACTCCTATCCCCTTGATGGAGGGATGTCAAATGTCCGAGCCGAATACCAAACAGATATCGCACCAAAACCTAACATCTAAAGCCGGATGCCCCAACCAAGCCACAATGCTGAGACTGGGTCCGATCCGGCGCACTCTCAGAGGTCGCCGTCGTCGTCTCCACCGATCCATCTCTAGAGCAGGTACTGACCGACCTTGTCAGGCTTGCCGTCGACGCCGCACGATGTCAGACAACGCCACCATCCTGCACGTATCCATCCTGATGTGACGGCGGCCCGATCTTTCGATGAGAGTGGGGATAATTATCGATTTGGTGGATTTTGACCTTGACGATCCGGCTATACCGTACCCGACGATACGCCTCGACAATCGCTAAACCAATCTCCGATGGTTATTGACCTTGCCGTAGGCACGATCAACCTGAACAACGAGGTTCAAGTTCCTGCAAGCAACCGAAGAACCGGCAAGAACAAAGGTGAATTGCAACTGAAATTGCGGATAATAAACTGAGCACACGAACTAGATGGAAAGTTGGGGTTCCACTGTGGATCTGACAAGGCGGTAGTCCTACACGTCTCGTAGATGCGAATTGTAGCGATGGCTAGACAATACAATAAAACCTGAGATCTAAACCTAACAGTAGCTAACTATTTATTAGAGTACGGCCGCCTGCGCGTAGACGAATCCTGGTCGGCTACGACTTGAAAGAAATCAGAATCATGAGCCGGCCCACATGTAGTTTATTTCCTTGTTTAGTTGTTGACGGTGTGGGCTGCACGCGGACGTGGCCTTATCCGGTCCAGGAAGCCTAATACTCCTTCTCCTCCTTTGCACTTCAGCACGTACGTGGCTAGGTACCTTCTTGCATGTCAATAGTGTTGCTGCTTGTGGAATCAACGTGCAACATTTTTCATCTTCCATCTGCATGCAGCTTTTCCTCCTTATCTCTCCAACACCTTCGTTCCTGAGTACAAGTAAATCCAAACATGAGTGTAATATAATATTCTCATTAGTTAAATCATATGTACAAAGGAGCGATAGTACCTGGTCATTTATCTGTCTCGCTCGTGCTCTAGTCATAGGTCCAGATGGAATAACTGATGTCGCGGTGGGTGCAACTGTGGCAGAGATGTCCTCATCATCCCCCCCTTCTTGAATCGAAGTCGCCCTCGACGGTACCTCTTCATGCTCTCCCAAATAAGGTTTTAAGTCTGCAACATTAAATGTGGGACTAACCCGAAATTCTGCAGGCAGATCAAGCTTATACGCATTCTCATTAATTTTTTCTATCACCTTAAAAGGTCCATCTGCACGAGGCATTAATTTTGACTTTCGTAAATCAGGGAAACGGTCTTTTCGCAAATGTAACCATACTAAATCACCTGGTTCAAACACAAGACTTTTCCTACCCTGACTACCAGCAAGTTTATACTTGGCATTCATGCGTTCAATATTTTTCTTAGTCATCTCATGCATTTTCAATACGAGCATCAAGGTTTACCTTCTCCGAAGATGGAATGGGTAATAAATCAATAGGCGCACGAGGTATAAATCCATAAACAATCTCAAAAGGGCATAACTTTGTGGTAGAATGAACTGAACGATTATAAGCAAACTCTACATGAGGTAAACATTCTTCCCACATTTTTAAATTCTTTTTCAAAACAGCCCTAAGCATAGTAGACAATGTTCGATTAACCACTTCAGTTTGACCATCTGTTTGAGGATGACATGTAGTGCTAAATAAAAGCTTAGTCCCCAATTTTGTCCACAACACCCTCTAAAAGTGGCTAAGAAATTTTGTGTCACGATCAGAAACAATTGTATTTGGCACACCATGTAAACGAACTACTTCTCTAAAGAACAAATCAGCAATGTGAGTAGCATCGTCACTTTTATGACAAGGTATAAAATGTGCCATCTTAGAGAATCTATCGACAACAACAAATATACTATCCCTCCCCCGTCGTGTTCTAGGCAGTCCTAATACAAAGTCCATACATATATCTTCCCAAGGAGTGCTAGGAACAGGAAGAGGCATATATAAACCATGTGGGTTCAAGCGTGACTTAGCTTTTTGGCATGTCGTGCAGCGTGCAACATATCTCTCCACATCCCTTCTCATTTTTGGCCAAAAGAAATGACTAGCAAGGATGGCTTCTGTCTTCTTGACGCCAAAATGTCCCATAAGTCCTCCTCCATGCGCCTCCTGTAACAACAAAAGATGAATAAAGCTATCTGGGATGCATAGCTTGTTAGCACGGAAAACAAATCCGTCATTAATGACGAACTTGTTCCAAGTTCTACCCTCCCTGCAATTGAGCAATATATCTTTAAAATCGACATCATTAGCGTATTGCTCTTTTATAGTTTCAAGTCCAAAAATTTTGAAGTCAAGTTGTGATAACATGGTATAGCGTCTAGACAATGCATCGGCAATAACATTCTCCTTCCCTTTCTTGTGCTTAATAACATAAGGAAAAGATTCAATAAATTCAACCCATTTTGCATGTCTATGGTTCAGTTTGCTTTGACTTCTAATATGCTTGAGTGATTCATGATCAGAATGTATGACAAACTCCTTAGGCCATAAATAATGTTGCCATGTCTCCAAAGTCCGAACTAGTGCATAAAGTTCTTTATCATATGTTGAATAATTCAGACTAGGCCCACTGAGCTTTTCACTAAAGTATGCTACTGGTTTTCCTTCTTGCAATAAAACACCACCTAAACCAATGCCGCTAGCATCACATTCTAATTCAAACATCTTATTGAAATCAGGTAATTGCAGCAAAGGGGTGTGTGTAAGCTTATCTTTAAGAATAGTGAAGGCTTCCTCTTGTGCGTCGCTCCAAACAAATGGCACATTTTTCTTTGTGAGTTCATTGCGCGGTGCTGCGATGGTGCTAAAATCCTTCACGAACCGCCGGTAGAACCCAGCAAGTCCAAGAAAACTTCGTA
The DNA here is from genome assembly GCF_002162155.2 of Triticum dicoccoides. Lineage (NCBI taxonomy): Eukaryota > Viridiplantae > Streptophyta > Magnoliopsida > Poales > Poaceae > Triticum > Triticum dicoccoides. The sequence continues at coordinate 542,567,959 of NC_041392.1, read as the reverse complement.
CCTGTGTGACCGAGTTAGGGGTCGGCCAACTCTGGATCGCTTCAACCTTGGCTTTATCAATTTCAATTCCCTGCGCTGTCACAACATAGCCAAGAAAAGCGACTCGATCCGTGCAAAAAGTGCACTTCTCGATATTACCAAATAAACGTGCAGCACACAGAGCATAAAAAACAGCACGCAAATGGTCTAAGTGTTCCTCTAGTGACTTTCTATAAATCAAAATATCATCGAAATATACTACCACAAATCGTCCAATAAAAGCTCGCAAAACTTCATTCATTAGTCTCATGAAACTACTAGGTGCATTAGTCAATTCAAAAGGCATAACTAACCACTCATATAAACCAAATTTAGTTTTGAAAGCAGTTTTCCATTCATCACCTAGTTTCATACGAATTTGATGGTAGCCACTACGCAAGTCCACTTTAGAAAACACAACTGAGCCACTGAGTTCATCAAGCATGTCATCTAATCTAGGAATAGGATGACGATATCGAATTGTAATATTATTGATGGCTCTACAATCAACACACATACGCGAAGTACCGTCTTTTTTAGGAACAAGTAAAATTGGTACAGCACATGGACTAAGGGATTCACGAATGTAACCTTTTTCAAGTAGTTCGTGAACTTGTCGCTAAATCTCCTTAGTCTCCTCTGGATTAGTCCGGTACGGCGCACGGTTGGGTAATGAGGCGCCAGGGATCAAGTCAATTTGATGTTCAATTCCTCTCATAGGTGGCATCCCCGGTGGTACTTCCTTTGGAAAAACATCATGATACTCCTGCAAAAGGTTAGCGACAACAGGAGGCAAAGAAGAAGGCATATCCTCAAATGAAAACAAAACTTTTTTGCAAATAAGAGCATAACATTCATCAGTATAAGCATCTAACTCAAAAATTTCAGCACGTGTAGCTAAGAAAGATACACCTTTCAATTTAATTTCTTTAGATGTGCTAGGATCAGATTTGTGCAGCTTATTAAATTGTTCTAACTCATCAACAACTTTCTAATTTTCAGATTGAGTACGCTCAATATTTGTGTCTCTATTAGCCCTAGCAAGATCATCTTTTAAAATTTGCTCAGGAGACATAGGGTGTAGAATGATTTTCTTTCCTTTATGTGTGAGAGTGTACTGGTTAGTTCTACCATCATGTAAACATTGTTTATCATATTGCCATGGCCTTCCTAGTAACATAGAACAAGCTTGCATAGGCACAATATCGCAATCAATAGTGTCATGGTATGAACCTAAAGAAAAAGGAACTCTCACCATGCGTGTTACCTTTACCTTTCCACCATCATTAAACCATTGAATGTAGTATGGTTGTGGATGTTGTCGCGAAGGTAGGGAGAGCTTCTCCACCATGTCAATGCTTGCTAAATTGTTACAACTCCCTCCATCAATGATTATGCGAACGGAACGCTCCTTGACGACTCCTTTGATGTGGAAGAGGTTGTGACGTTGATCCTTCTTTGCTTTGACAATCTGAGCACTAAGTACACGATGTGATATAAGACTCATGTACTTATCGGCGTCGTCAGCGGTCACATGTTCTTCCTCTTGCTCCGGTCTTGTGTCATCGTCTTCATGTGTAGCAAGCAAGGCATATGTGTCTTCATCAAAATCACTAGCAGAGTCGTACTCGACGTCTTCACGAATGATCAATACACGCTTATTAGGACACTCCTTCATGACATGGCCAAATCCCTTGCAAGTGTGGCATTGGATATCCTTTGTTCTTTTGGAGGAAGCGGATGATGACGATGAACTTTTTGTTGAAATTTGTGTAGTACTTTTCAGTGGTGCCGAAGTGTGTGATGCTGAAGTTGATGAAGAAGGCCCCAGTCGAGAGGTTGCAGGTGTTGTTGTAGAGGTGCGAGTGGACGGGGCAGCAGGAGTGCGCGACGCCCATGTGGAATTACGACCTGCAGAAAAATTATGACGCAGTCTGGAACGACCCTGCACTTCATGTTCAGCATGTATAGCAAGATGGAATAAACGGGTCATTGAATGATAATCTTTATAAGCAAGTATGTCATAAATTTCTCTATTCAATCCACCCAAGAACCTAGCCATAGAGGCTTCCTCAGTCTCAACTAAACCACAACGTAACATGCCCATTTGCAATTCTTGATAATAGTCTTCCACAGATTTAGATCCTTGGTTCAAGCGTTGTAGTTTATTTAGCAAGTCACGTTCATAATATCCAGGAACAAAACGGTGACGCATTACTAATTTCAAAGCTTCCCAAGTGGCAGGAATATTATTAGGATGTTTACGACAATGTGCTCTCCACCAAATAGAAGCAAAATCACTAAACTCACTAGTTGCAGACCTAACTCTTTTATCATCAGGAAAATCATGGCAAGCAAATTTTTGATCAACTAGTAATTCCCAGTCAAGATAAACATCTGGATCATATTTCCCATCAAAAGGAGGCATGACAAATTTAATTCTACCCAAAGAATCGTCATGGCCACGTACCTGAGGACGCTGGTGTCGTCCCATGCCTTGTTGATTATTGCGTAGTCGACGATGATCACGATCATTGTTATCATTAACTGCATCAGGATCCTCAGAATCACCATCATAGTTGTCATCTTGGATGTCGTCGGCTATCGAGTTGGCGTTGCGAGGACGGGGCTGGTCGACGGCATCGGTGTATGAAAGAGGGTGCCCCGGGTCTCTTGGGAGGACCCGACGAGCTCGTTGCAGACCTGTGTTGGTGGCTGGAAGATGCAGAGCGGAAGTGGAGGCGGCACCTAGACGGGCATCCTGGGCATCAAGACGTTTCATAATAGATGCAAGTGTTTGGGTGAACGTCTCATTGCTATCCTCGATCGACTTGAGACGCTTATCAAGTGCGCCCTCGAACGATGTGAACCGCTCGGTGTATGCATGCACATCCTCCTCAAGGCGTGCCACCGTGGCTTTCATGTTGTCTTCGTCACCTGCCATGGTTAGGACGGAACAAGAACAAAATCACAAGTATATTGCTCCTACAGTAACTATAGTGAGGCGGTGGAAAATGTCTCTCAACTCTCGAGCAATTACCAAGCTCTTACCAGTTCTTACCGTGCTGCAGTGGTTGTCGGCCGTTGGCGATGTCAAAAGTGATCAAAAGATTGATATAGCGATTACCAAGGGACCGAATAAGATCCGATATAGGAAGTGGAGCTTGGTGAAGGTTTCCTCAACTCACAATATGTGGCACAATTAAGCAAAAAGTAATGCAAGCTGAATAATTGCTCAAACTCCTAACTAGTGCTGGCGGTCGACTAGTAAGAGATAAAACAATCTAAGCCTAGATACTGAAATAAGTGAGTGGAAACCGATGAAAAATATGATAGCTCTAAGTAGCTAGATATAAGTGAGGTATAAATGCCGTGTAGAATAAAGCTCGAACGCAGATGATAAATGACGCGGCGAGGAACACTGTAGCAGTAAAATAATGTCCAGAAACAAAAAATATTAGCCCAAAACAGATGCTAGCCGGCCTGAATTTTTTTTTTTGCAACCTTTTCTTTTAACTTTTCTTTTGATTTTTTTCACTCTTTTTTTTGTTTTTTTTCTTTTTTTTAGGCCGGTTGCTAGCAGACGTCAGGGACACCGGGGAAAGCTTGCCGCCGTGAACAGTGCCGGGGGAGAGCTTGCCGCCGTGAACAGTAACCTGCCGGGGAAAGCTTGCCGCCGGGAACAGTAACCTTGCCGGGGAAAGCTTGCCGCCGTGAACAGTGTCGGGGGAGAGCTTGCCGCCGTGAATAGTAACCTTGCCGGGGAAGAGCTTGCCGCCGTGAACAGTAACCTGCCGGGGAAAGCTTGCCGCCGTGAACAGAAACCTTGCCGGGCTACTGGAAAAGTAGGCTGCTGGTGGAGAGTGTTGGTTGTGGCGCGTGTGGAGGCAGACACAGAGATTTGGATGTCTGGCGTGGTGCGTGTGGTGAAGCGGTGCTGGCGGGCTCTAGCAAAGCAAGCGCGTGGATGGATGGGCGGACGTACGGTGTCAGACACGGATGATTGTCTGTCTGGCCGTAAGCTGCTGCTGGGCGACGGTGATTTTGTGCGATCAAATCATCGACTGATAAAAATATAGCAAAGAAAAACACAGGCGTCCGGAGATAATACGAAACGGAAACAAACGATCGCAATATTTATTTATTTATTTTGATCGTGAACGAGCGGAAGGGATTATGTGGGTGGACAAAAACAGATTGATCTAGTAGATAATTTTACCCCCTAACCAATCTAAACCAGCACTAATTCTAGGATGAATGTAACCAAAAATTCAACTATGCAAATACTAAATGCAAAAACTGCTAAAGGCTAAAAAGGTAGGTGTGATGGATGAACTAATCTAATTTTTTTTGGCTTTTTTGTGGGTCTATGGGACAGAAAATAACTAATCTAGTAAAACTGTAAATCTCTCACCGATGAACCTGAAAACTGATACCACTTGATGTGACGGCGGCCCGATCTTTCGATGAGAGTGGGGATAATTATCGATTTGGTGGATTTTGACCTTGACGATCCGGCTATACCGTACCCGACGATACGCCTCGACAATCGCTAAACCAATCTCCGATGGTTATTGACCTTGCCGTAGGCACGATCAACCTGAACAACGAGGTTCAAGTTCCTGCAAGCAACCGAAGAACCGGCAAGAACAAAGGTGAATTGCAACTGAAATTGCGGATAATAAACTAAGCACACGAACTAGATGGAAAGTTGGGGTTCCACTGTGGATCTGACAAGGCGATAGTCCTACACGTCTCGTAGATGCGAATTGTAGCGATGGCTAGACAATACAATAAAACCCGAGATCTAAACCTAACAGTAGCTAACTATTTATTAGAGTACGGCCGCCTGCGCGTAGACGAATCCTGGTCGGCTATGACTTGAAAGAAATCAGAATCATGAGTCGGCCCACATGTAGTTTATTTCCTTGTTTAGCTGTTGATGGTGTGGGCTGCACGCGGACGTGGCCTTCTCCGGTCCAGGAAGCCTAATACTCCTTCTCCTCCTTTGCACTTCAGCACGTACGTGGCTAGGTACCTTCTTGCATGTCAATAGTGTTGCTGCTTGTGGAATCAACGTGCAACATTTTTCATCTTCCATCTGCATGCGGCTTTTCCTCCTTATCTCTCCAACACCTTCGTTCCTGAGTACAAGTAAATCCAAACATGAGTGTAATATAATATTCTCATTAGTTAAATCATATGTACAAAGGAGCGATAGTACCTGGTCATTTATCTGTCTCGCTCGTGCTCTAGTCATAGGTCCAGATGGAATAACTGATGTCGCGGTGGGTGCAACTGTGGCAGAGATGTCCTCATCACATCCACACGCGCCCGTCGCCGAAACTCCGCAGCCCCATGCCGCCGGGGTCCGCCGTTGGCCTTGCGGTAGATGTAACACCGCTCCTCCTACTGTCCCCTCCAGCTAGCACTTGCTCCAAAATGATGCCCCCGGGAGGTAGAACGACACCGAAGGCGCCAGTGTCATTCGATCCAGTAGACCCAGATCTAGGGTTTCCCCCAGAACATCTCGATCGAGTTGATGTGACCTTCAACAACGATGCCTTGAGAAGGAAACGACGTCAAAGATGCCGCCATCATGCACCAAGACCGCAATCAGGCGCGGTTTTCAGCGAAGCCGCGTCGTCCCAATCTCACGGCTGGCTGGAACTACGCGAAGCTTCGCCATAAAGACATATGCCGCTGTCGGTACTCCGGTGGGGATCCTCCATCCCCTCACCGGAGCCCTCATTGTGCCGCTGACCATCCACGCGAAAATCAATGACGGATCTGGGTGGGATCCAGATCAGCAGCCGCCGCCATGCCCACCATCGCCAGCACCACCATCCATGGGGTCGTCGGTTTCCATCGCATGGCCAGGGAGCCGCCCTGGCCGCGGTGCGAAGCCCCCAGCCTAAGGTTCCCCGGTCGCCTCGAGAGGTTGTCGTTGTCAGGGAACGTAGTAATTTCAAAAAATTTCCTACGCACACGCAAGATCATGGTGATGCATAGCAACGAGAGAGGAGAGTGTCGTCCACGTACCCTCGTAGACCGTAAGCGGAAGCATTATGAGAACGTGGTTGATGTAGTCGTACGTCTTCACAATCCTACCGATCCAAGTACCGAACGTACGACACCTCCGAGTTCAACACACATTCAACTCGATGACGTCCCACGAACTCCGATCCAGTAGAGCTTCACAGGAGAGTTCCGTCAGCACGACGGCGTGATGACGGTGATGATGTTGCTACCGACGCAGGGCTTCGCCTAAGCACCGCTATGATATGATCGAGGTGGATTACGGTGGAGGGGGGCACCGCATACGGCTTGGAACAATCAACTTGTGTGTCCTAGGGTGCCTCATGCCCCCGTATATAAAGGAACAAGGGGGGAGGCCGGCCGGTCCTTGCAGGGCGCGCCAGGAGGAGGAGTCCTCCTCCTAGTAGGAGTAGGACTCCCCTTTCCTACTCCTACTAGGAGGGGAAAGGAAGAAGGAGAGGGAGAAGGAAAGGGGGGCGCCGCCCCCCTTTACCTAGTCCAATTCGGACCAGAGGGGGAGGGGGCGCGCGGCCTGTCCTGGACGGCCCTCTCTCTCTCCACTAAGGCCCATGT
>NC_041392.1:542554249-542561192 GCF_002162155.2 Triticum dicoccoides | reverse complement strand
GGGGGGGTCCGGTAACCCTCCGGCACTCCGGTTTTCTCCGAAATCACCCAGAACACTTCCGGTATCCGAATATAGTCATTCAATATATTAATCTTTATGTCTCGACCATTTCGAGACTCCTCATCATGTCCGTGATCACATCCGGGACTCCGAACTACCTCCGGTACATCAAATCACATAAACTCATAATACTGATCGTCACCGAACGTTAAGCCTGCGGACCCTACGGGTTCGAGAACTATGTAGACATGACCGAGACACGTCTCCAGTCAATAACCAATAGCGGAACCTTGATTCTCATATTGGCTCCTACATATTCTACGAAGATCTTTATCAGTCAAACCGCATAACAACATACGTTGTTCCCTTTGTCATCGGTATGTTACTTGCCCGAGATTCGATCGTCGGTATGTTACCGGCAAGTCTCTTTACTCGTTCAGCAATGCATCATCCCGCAACTAACTCATTATTTGTATTGCTTGCAAGGATTATAGTGATGTGCATCACCGAGAGGGCCCAGAGATACCTCTCCGACAATCGGAGTGACAAATCCTAATCTCGATCTATGCCAACTCAACAAGTACCTTCGGAGACACCTGTAGAGCACCTTTATAACACCCAGTTAAGTTGTGATGTTTGGTAGCACACAAAGTGTTCCTCAGGTAATCAGGAGTTGCATAATCTCATAGTCATAGGAACATGTATAAGTCATGAAGAAAGCAATAGCAGTAAACTAAAATGATCAAGTGCTAAGCTAACGGAATGGGTCAAGTCAATCACATCATTCTCCTAATGATGTGATCCCGTTTATCAAATGACAACTCATGTCTATGGTTAGGAAACATAACCATCTTTGATCAACGAGCTAGTCAAGTAGAGGCATAATAGTGACACTCTGTTTGTCTATGTATTCACACACATGTATTATGTTTCCGGTTAATACAATTCTAGCATGAATAAAAAACATTTATCATGAAATAAGTAAATAAATAATAACTTTATTATTGCATCTAGGGCATATTTCCTTCAGCCGCAGCCTCCTCCTGCCTCTGCGCCTTGGCACCGGGCTCCGCCGCCACCGCGGCCAACGGCAGTGGCAATGGTAGCAGGATCTTTCGCTGTGGGGTGGGGGGCTGGCGGCGCTGGGATCTGATCCCCCTAGCGCCGCCCTAGGGTGGGGGCATTGAGGGGGTCGTGAGAGGGTCAGGGCTATCTAATTTGACATATTTTACTTGGAGTTTGGATGGAGGGGACCTCAACATAAGTTACATAATCATGCATGTTCTCCGCTTGATTTGTACATATCGAATGAACTTTCATACAAGGGAAATTCAAAGGAAGAACGTATCCGACCTCACGATTTGCTCATTGGAGTCCCCACGTGTGTTTAAGTTCTCAGTCCTCAACTTAGCGATTTGTCGTTCAATGCTTTTTAACCTTAGCAAAGTTTAGAAAACATGTCAAAATATATTTAAAATTGGTATTATTTGAAAAACCTCGTTACAAGCGACACAAATCTGAAAACAAACTTAATTTAGACTTTTGGTTAAAAGATTGAAAACACTCAAATTCGAAAGCATAAAGAAGAAGCAGGTGAGATGGCCTCGTTGCCCGTGCCCCTGTGTCACAAATCGTCTCCCCATGAATTATCTAACATTACCTTAAAAATGAACTTGAGTTGGCAAAAAGACATTGGTATGAAATAACTTGGCAACCATGTAAATCAGGACCAAAGTTTGGGTCATACAAAAAAAAAGGTACCGAAGTTGGCAACTGAAAAGACGGTTTTGTTAAATTTAAGTCGAATGAGTCTTAGCTACGTTTTAGTCGATGTTATATTCGTGAGATCTTACATGAAGATCCGTGTCTCTTTTTAGTTTTTCTTTTTCTTTTTATGTGTTATATGTTACTCGATTAAGTCCGACTTGACTAAGATCAACCTTTGAGAAAACTCATAGAAAATAAAAAGGATGGGTTTATTAAACAACATTCATTATTATATCATCCCTGGGCTTGGCCCTAAAAGTCAAACAAAAATAATAATCAAACTTTAGGTTCTTATATCCAAGATTACACCCTAATATAACAAAAAGTGTCACTCTACACCAGGGCTCAAATACTCTTAGTATGAACAGTAAAATACAACAAGTATAGAAAATAAAAAAATGTATTTTTTTACAACAAACATTGCTTAGTTTTCTTACTACGTGCAAATTTTCATGATGAAACGACATTTATGTATCTGTTGGCAAAAAAAAGATGTTCCAAAATGCTTTAAAAATAGTGTATTTGGATAATTGATTTTGTGTTTTCTGCCCGGACCTCCACTAATGTCGTACTATCACAAAGAATTACACAAAAAATGAAACACTCATAATGTTATTAAAAATCAGGGTCTTAAAAAATTTAAATGTTACTCTTCATTCAGGGTGCATGTGCAACCGAGACCAGCCTCCATGTCCCTAATATAAGCCCTTTTGCTTAGATAAGATGTCCGTTTTACTCTCTCTTTTTCTTTGCATGGATGTCCGTTTTACTCTCGCCCTGCGACCTGCGTCACTTATACGTTGTCGGATGTTTTTGGCTCCATATATAGAGGAATAGAAAGGGAGACCGGCGGAATTCGATGTTGTATTATTGAGCCTCAAGGGCGGGTATATATTAAGTACAAAACTTTGAGGACAAGACGCCTTCTAAAGATAAGATGAAAATAATTTCTATCTAATTCCGGACAATCTCTAAGTACCAAATATATCTCTAACACCATGGGCCGCTTTTGCTGACTCAACAGTCACTCATACGTGGACCCTTTTTTCCCTCCCAATTAATTTTGGCCTTAATTAATCAGACAAACGAGATTATATTTTTCAAAAATAAACATAAACAAGTTTATGGCTCAAACTGATCATTTCTGGAGTTTTTAGCCTAAAGTGTGCAATCAATTTGAGTTAATGAATTAATAACACATTTCACTTTCATTGGAAACAGAACAAAAGAAAATTCATACTTTAGGCTTTTCTCTCCCAAGATTAGTACCTTGAAAATGACCAAACATACCTTTTTCTATAAAATATCACTGGTTCCGAAGTTTAACAAGTCAACAATAAGAAAAGGGTGGGACGGAAAGCAATAGAGCACCAAAAAGTCATTTGTAGCCCACTCCTAACAAGAATCCTACAGCGAGATCACTAGAAAAAAATAAGTAATGCTAGACCCACGTAAACTTACGTGAGGATTCTACGTAAAAGGTGATGTGGAGGTAGTTAATTGTACAAGGATTAGTGGCTGAGGCCCACCCCGATTGAAATCAGGGGGAAGAGGATTTATAGTTAGGAAGATTACGTTACTTTACGTAGCCTGCTTGTAGATGGAGCATTATTGAAAAAAAAATCCCCCAGAAAAGAAGCGCTACAACGAGACAAAGAAGTGGCTAGGTTAAGTCGACTAAACAGTTAATTTGGGTCAGTCGGTTATTTCTAGCTGTTAAATGTAAAATGAATAGTAGATGCTTTCTCCAACCTTTCGATGTCTTCTTCCCCAACCATCCCCACAGACCACCGACTGAATGCCAGTCACCATGCCCGTCGCCGGCGGCTTTCGCACCAGCCTCGCCGGCCCACCCTCCATTCAGCTGTCGTCCCCCGACATCCCTCTAGCACCCACATCATCCCTAATATCCTTAAAATAGATAGAGGTCCACTGCCATCTTAAGATAGATAATGGGGTCGCTTGCCGTCATAAGATAAACCCAGAAGGCTTCTCGGAGGAGCTCCTTCCTTCAAACCAAATTCAACCGACCCAAATTCTAAATCCAGGCGAATCACATGTACTCCCTTCGTCCCATAATATAAGAACGTTTTTGACACTAGTGTAGTGTGAAAAACGTTTTTATATTTTGGGACAGAGGGAGTAGCTAATTGTGAAAAAATAATATCCCATATCGCCTTCACGTCGCTTGGATCCTGACGTGGCGTCAGTTCCTACTCAGCTTGGCAGACGGCAATCAGACAATCCGTGCTTGGCCAAGCAGGAGGGTGACCTCTCGTGCGCTCCATTGTGCTGCAAGTCAAAAACACTGGACCCGACCGCTCAACCGATCACAAAGAACTCCATCCATGGCCACCGGAGCCGGCGACGACGGGCACGGCGCTGGTGCCCGGGCAACGGCGATCCCGTCCGTGATCCTGAACATTGGCCACGCCATGCCGGTGCTGGGGTTCGGCACGGGCTCGCCAAGCAAGCCGGCGGACCTGGCGGACACCATCGTGCACGCCATCCGCCTCGGCTACCGCCACCTGGACACGGCCTCCATGTACCGCACGGAGCCGACGGTGGGCGCCGCCGTAGCCGAGTCCGTCCGCGCCGACCTCTTCGTCACCTCCAAGCTCTGGATCTCCGATGCGCGCCCGGGCCGCGTCGTCCCGGCGCTCCGCGAGTCCCTCGCCCGCCTCGGCCTAGCCTACCTTGACCTCTTCCTCATCCACTGGCCCGTGGCCGCCACCGCCGGCGGCCTCCCCGTGGACAAGGGCACGCTGGTGGAGTTCGACATGGAGGGCGTGTGGCGCGGCATGGAGGAGTGCCATCGGCTGGGCCTGGCGAGGTCCGTCGGGGTGAGCAACTTCTCGTCGGCCAAGATGGAGAGGCTGCTGGCTCTCGCCGCCGTGCCGCCGGCGGTCAACCAGGTTGAGATGAACGTCGGGTGGAGGCAGGAGAAGGTGCGGGAGGTGTGCGCCCGGCACGGCGTCGTCGTCGCCGCCTACTCGCCGCTCGGCGCGTACGGCGCCTTCTGGGGCTCCGACGCCGTCATGGAGAGCGGCGTCTTGCACGACGTCGCCGCCGCGAGAGGCAAGACCGTCGCGCAGGTAAACGTGAAGAAACAAATGTTTTCTTTTCCTAAAATTCACCACTAAAAATTGCTGTGAAGTTTATACTAAGATAAATTATTCAAAATTAGCTTGTGTCAGATTATTTCAGTTCCTACATATAAGTGTCAGCTTGTCTAATTCACATCTAGATGTTTTCTAAGAGCATCTCTAACAGGCGCCGAACGCGCCGCGCGTAAAAAACAGTTATAGCGCGCGCCCATCGCCTGATTTGGCGCGGCACGCAGCGCTGGCTCCAACAGCCGCGCTAAAATGTAGCGCGCGCGCGCCGCTCCAGCAGCACGCGCGACACGTATGGATGAGGGGTGGGAGGTGCGAGCGAGCGCGCGAGAGTCCAGCGCGCGAAAGCGGGCATAGCAAATATGCGGCGCGCGATTCGTTTTGGTCCGCGCGCTGGACTACGCATGCCCCGCGCACTGTTTTCGCGCGCCCGCTGGAGCAACTATTCCGGTTGCGCGCGCTAAAACGGGGGATTTTGCGGCGCGGCGCTAGTTTGGCGTGCCTGTTGGAGATGCTCTAAGGATGTCACATCTAATCTCCCATGAGTAACGTAAGTAACAAGGAAAAAAAAGCTGGGACAAAAAAACAGACCACAAACATAATGAACATTGGGTTAAATGTGACATAAATATGTTATATCTAGATGTGTCCTAGACAGACTTTCATAATGACTAAATCACATCTAGATCTTTTTTAAGGATGTCATATTTAAGTTATTCATCACATGATTATGGGCTTTAAGATTTGTGCAAACTGTTGTCGTTTTCTTTGACTTGAACTGTTGTTTTTGTTGTCGCTAAGGCCCGTGTCGCACTAGTGTTCTTGGGCTGTTTTCCCGATCGGCATTGTCCCTTTTTCTTAATGGGATCTTAGTATGTGGGTTTTTATATTTTGTTATATACGCTGGTGCGTTCTGCCATTTTTGCTCTTCTTTTTGTCTGCGCCTAGGCCTTTTTGTACGGGCAGAATTCAAAGAGCTGGGCCGCGTTATTTTCCGCTTCCTTTTTTCTTCTTTATCTATTAAATTTATTTGTTTGTAATCTATGATTTTTTAAATTTGATTATTTTTGGCGACATCAGTTTTATGTCCAGCCGTTTGATTTGTTTGTGCTTTGTTTTTCACGCTCGAGTGATCGCATGTGTCGCGATCTATCCGTGTCCTGTCGTATCGTCTTGTCGGGCTGGGAGGCCTACAACGGAGCGCGACAATTTTTTGTTTTCTTTTTGTTGGCCCGCCGTCACCTTGTTTGATATGGGCTTTTTTTAGAATACGAAGAGTCTAGCCCCAGAGTACATTAGATTGAGACGGTAGCCTCCATCGAGTCTGTCACTCTCCTTTCGCATGTTTCCCTCCGCCTGTTGTCCCGTTCCCCTCCCATGTTCTTCCATTTTTCTGTCTGTTTTTGTTTCGAAATCTGAAGCACATCGACTCGCAACTAGAGGAGGGGGTGGTGTATGTGTGTTTGTCGATGGCCCTAGTTACAAGACTACAATCGACTCGCAACTGAAGTTGTACCATCAACCCACAACTAGGGGGCGGTGTCTATGTGTGTTTGTCGCGATCCCCAATTGCATGTCACCCATCTACTCGCGACTAAGGATGTGTGTGTTTGTCGAGGGCTCCCAGTTGCAAGTCAACCATCGACTCGCAACTGGGGGAGGGGGCGTTCTCAATGTGTGTTTGTTGAGGGCTCCTAGTTGCGAGCCAACCATTGAGTCACAACTCATGAAGGGGGAGGGGAGTTGAGTGTGTTTCTACGAGTCCAGTTGCATGTCAACCACTGACTCGCAACTAGGAATGTGTGTGTGTTTGTCGAGGGTCTGCAGTTGCATGTCAACCATCACCTCGCAACTAAGGGTCTGTGTGTTTGTTGGGGCCCCTCAGTTGTAAGCCGACCATCGACTCGCAACTAAGGGTGCTTTTGTGTGTTTGTTGTGGTCCCCAGTTGCATGTCAACCATCAACTCGCAACTAAGTGTATGTGTGTGTGTGTGTGTGGGTGTGTGTGTGTGTGTGTGTGTGTGTGCGCACGCGTTTGTGCATGCGTGTGTCTCTATGGT
>NC_041392.1:542543348-542553116 GCF_002162155.2 Triticum dicoccoides | reverse complement strand
ACTAGGGGTGTGTGTGTTTGTCGAGGGTCCCAGCTGCTTGTCAACCATCGACTCGTAACTACGGATGTGTGTGTGTGCGCGCGCGCGTGCGTGTTTGTCGAGGGTCCCCTGTTGCATGCCGAGCATTGACTCACAATTAGGGGTGCGTGTGTTTGTCGAGGGTCCCCAGTTGCATGCCGAGCATCGACTCGCAACTAGGGGGTGTGTTTGTCGAGGGTCCCCGGTTGCAAAAATGTTTGTAGTTGTAAAGGTGATTTACTCTTGTAACAATGTTCTGAAGTACCTATTATTATTCAACTCCACCCTCGATATGCGACTGGGGGCCTGACTAATATTCTTCTTAGTTGCAACTTCACCCATGATACGCAACTAGGGTCCATTTTAAAATAACATGTTTCGAATTTGCAAACAATGTTCAAATCACGATTGTTTTAATCCACATATATTTTTTTAATACGTGAACATTTTTCTAGTTTTTTTGACCAGTTTTTTATTTTTCCTCTTCTATTGTTTTATTTATTGTTAGACGTCAGTGTACATTTTAAAATTCTCCAGTGAGTATTTTGTAAAAGGTTCACCGTATATACGTTAAAAAACATACACAATACATAGAAAATAAGTTCACTGTATATTAGAAGAAGGTCATCATATACTAAATATTTGTTCAATGTGTATTACAATTATGTTCACCGTAATTTTATAATTTGTTCAGTGTGTATTAAAAACAATGTTCACCGTATATCCAAAAACAATCAGTGTGTTTTTTAATATTTTAGCATATATTAGAACTGAAAAAAATACACCTGAAAGAAAAAAGAAAAAAATAGGACATATAAAAGAAACAAAAGGAATAAAAAACACAAATCGTTACTACGTACGATCAGCTACAGGCCGTAGAGTGAGCATGCGTGTGATGGTGTGAGGCAAGCTGGGCCTTGCCCATGCGAGCGTTTCTATGGGCACGCTGGTCACACAAAAAAGAAAAGACAAGGCCCAGACGATACAATACCAAAAAAGAAAAACAACAAACAAACAAAAGACTATAAACAGGTGATGATTTCAACTTAGATGTGACATCGCTATGTCACATCTAGATGAGTTTTACAGACCCTTATAAATTTTGTTCCTGAAACACCTTTTTCAAGTTGGAAGGCAATAAAATTGGCAAAGACGGGCTGGGTAAACGGGGTTAATTAGCACAATTCATTACAACGCCAAACGGACTCTAACTCACAAACCTCATAAGAGAATAAACACAACAACTATCCAAAGACATGATCTATGAATTTCCGTATGTTTTTAACATGCCATATGAGTTCATGGTATGTGACATCTTATTCTCGTTTTATTTTTAAGTGTGTTCTTCTATTCTGGGCATTAGCACGCTGAATCTTGTTAGAAATCAATATAAGGAAGAAGTTTATGTTGGTTCACCAATTTTTTTTGGACATTTTGACTCCTATTAATTGTTTAGAAGTGAAACAAATAGACTCTATGCACCCAAATCCTGCAAAATTACTACGAAAATATTTCAGTCAAAAAAGGTACCGCCGAAAATTTAGAATATAATATATGTGTTCATATTCTGGAATTGTAAGAGAAATCAACATTGACCATGTCTTGTTAATGATGTGTACAGGTGGCGTTGAGGTGGCTATACGAGCAGGGCGTGTGCTTCGTGGTGAGGAGCTACAACAATGAGAGATTGAAGCAGAATATGGAGATCTTCGAGTGGGAGTTGAGCGAGGAGGAGAAGGGGATGATCGCCACAATACCACAGAGGAGAGTGTCTTTGGGGGAGCGGTTCATGTCGCCCGATGGGCCTTACAGATCACTCGAGGAGCTCTGGGACGACGATATATGAATATATGTATCTATTTGTCAATTGCCGCATGCCTGGCTATTTGCAGATATACACTTGTATAGTCCGTAGGTGCATATTTGGTATACTATGGTATGATTGAGATCTTTTGTTGATCCTAACTTGTAATCCAATCATCATATGAGTAAGTAAATAGAGAGCAACACCTCTATAAGCAAGTAAACACATGGTACGTAGGATTTACGACAATTATTCCCTTTGTAGGTTGGTATCACAACGTGATCCCTTCCCCCTGTTTTCCAGTCACTCGCAGGGGAACAACGCTTGCTCTCATCGATGGTGTATTTGGTGTGACTGTACCCTCCATCGGTGCTTCTTAGTAGCCAATATGATCATCATCTCCTTGACAAGGGGAAAATGTGTCCCTCTCCCTGGCTCGCATTGTTTCTTTGACTGTGTCGATGGAACCATTCCCATTCTACTGGAAACCATCACTTAGCACACTGACACTGCCGCTCGCACCGTGCCAAACCCAATGTTTTTTTGATGTTACCAAGAGGACCATGCAGTCCTCGTCGCACTACTCTCCTCCATCCTCCATGATGAGTGATATCATCAGGGGTAACTGACGATGTTCAACACCTCCCATGCCGTCTGGGATGTGCTACATACAATGTTCTCCTCATACGCCTACTTCAACAATATAAAGGAGTATGTCGATGCTATGATATCCCTTGGAAGCCCCTCTCTAATGAAGAAGTCATCAGCTACATGCTCACCGACTAGGGATCAGAGTATACAAGCCCCTTCTTGCTTCAATTACAACATGGCGATCTAGTGAGTATCACCAACTTTTATGCTTATTTCCTGACTGTTGAGGTTTATCTTAAGTAGCGGGCCTCCATGAGTGAGATCTTCTCTTCCACCAACTCAGCAACCCATCAACGCGATGGGAGCTCCCATGGTGGTTGCGGTGGTCATGGTCACGGTCAGGGGCGCGGAGAGCGCGGTTGCAACAACAACGACAATGGAGGTTGCGGCTCACGATCCACACCTACAATTAGAAGTCATCGAACTCTGGTAAGATGTAATGGCAACATGGCTCCTGAAGGGTCCACAACCTGAAGGAGAAGGCGATTCTAGGTCAAATGAAGCTACAGCAGGAGGAAAAAAGGATGACTACACTTGGCCTTAGACCCAAAGCCCACTCTGGCGCTGCAGCTGTAGCCTCAGCGTCCTTACCTGGGAGAATATACGCACCCAAATCTAGGATCCAAACAAACAGGCACACTAGCTCCAAGATCCGCCATTAATGAGGAAGGAAGCCACAACATCGAGTGGGGACTTGGAGCACACTTATTCAATATCATTGTCATTGTTGTCGAAGGCACACTGTCAACCGGTTGAGAGCCTCCCGACCAAAAAATTTGTTCAAGAACCCGAGAAGCAATACCTAAACCCGCAACAAATATAGTCCGAACACAAGGCCCCGACAACCCCCACGAGACTCACAGAGGAGAGGATTCGCCAGAGAATGACACCGGAAGGGAGAACATTCGAGGAGTCACCTCTCTCTTCATTTATCAGATCTGATTCATTCACGATTCCACAATTAAGCCTGAGGTCTTGAGTCTCAAACGATCCACAAAAATGCAAATTCAGTTTAGTGAAAAGGGCAACTTGAACTTTTTCACGAAGTTGCCCCTTTATTATGCTAGTGACCGTGTACCTGCACTCAAGTCCGCTTTGAAAGTAATATTATTTTCAAGAATATCCACAATGAAACTTAGACTCAATATTAATTGTGTTTAATGCAATGAATGTCGCTTATAATGCAATTAACATGTTTCCAAATATTGAACCAACCTGTGATTGAATGGTTAGGAGGATAATGAGTGAACATATCAGCAAGATTGTCACAGGACTTAGTATGCAAAACTCTCAGCACGTTCAATTATTGGAGCTCATGTGCATAAAAGAACTTGGGACTAATATGCTTTGTGAGGTTACTCTTCACATAACCCATCTGGACTTGTGCAACACAAGCAGCATTATCTTCATAGATAATGGTAGGGGTTTGTACGGTGTTCAGCCCACATGTCTGCTGAATGTGGCCGATCATCCGCCGAAGCGATACACACTCTTTTATGCTTTGAATAGTACCATGATTTCCGAGTGGTTCATGGAAGTCAACACAAGTGTTTGCTTGGACGATTTTTAGGAAAATGCAGCTCCACCACAAAGGAAAACATATCCAGTCTGCGATTTGCAATCATGCGAGTCCGATAGGTACCCAGCATCGGCATAGCCTATAATAGATAGGTCTTGATTTCTTTTATAAAATAGGCCAAGATCTTTGGTCCCTTGCAGGTAACGGAAGACGTCCTTGACACCTTTCCAATGTCTCTTGGTAGGTTCAGAACTGTACCGAGCAAGCAAACTGACGACGAACGCAATGTCTGACCGTCTACAATTTGCGAGGTACATGAGTGCTCCAACTGCACTCAGGTAAGGAACCTCTGGTCCCAGAGTTTCCTCCCCCTCTTCCTTTGGCCTGAACGGGTCCTTGTCTGGCTGTAAAGATCTTCCGACCCTTGGGGTCTTAGAAGGATATGCCTTATCAAATCCAAATCTCTCCAACACCTTCTGGGTGTAGGCCGACTGGTGCACTAGAATCCCATCAGGGGAATGTTCAAGTTGCAGACCTAGACAGAACTTGGTTTTACCCAAATCCTTCATCTCGAATTTCGAAATCAGGTAGGAACTCGCTTCCTCAATATCCTCAGGCGTACCGATTATGTTTAAATCATCCACGTACACCGAGATTATACATAATCCATCTTGGGATCGCCGTATAAAAACACACGGGCAATCTTTATTGCTCGTGTAGCCCTTCTCATGAAGGAAATCACTTAAGCGATTGTACCACATTCTACCAGACTGTCTGAGTCCGTACAATGCCTTTTGAAGTTGAACACTGTATAGACCCCTGTTTGCTCTATCATGGTTCGGAACAGGGATACCTTCTGGAACCTTCATGTATATGTTCGAATCCAAGTTACCATACTGGTAAGCAGTGACAACATCCATTAGTTTCATTTTCAAGCCCATGTTTACTGCCATCGAGATCAAGTATCTAAAGGTAACTCCATCCATGACCGGGGAATAAGTCTCCTCAAAATCGACACCTGGTCGTTGAGTGAACCCTTGAGCGACGAGCCTTGCTTTGTACCGTACTACCTTATTATTTTCATCCCTCTTTCGAACAAAAACCCACCTATGGCTAACATGGCGAATGTGGGGAGGAGTTCGACAAACTGGTCCGAACACCTTCCTTTTGTTGAGAGATAATAATTTGGCAGTAATTGCCTGCTGCCAATCTTTCCAATCCGACCTTTTCTTGCAATCAGCGAGCGTATTAGGCTCAGGGTCAAGATCTATGATTGAGGCAATTTTCGTAGCAAAGTTAATGTCGACAATCACCGTTGTTCGGTTCAGGGACTCCCCCGTATAAATATAATTTATGGCCATTTCGTCATGGAGCACATCTGGCGCTAACACTTGCTCTACCAAATTTCCCATTATGGGAGCAAGGTCCTTTAGATTTCCCGCACCGACGTGTGCGCACACATCTCCGCTAGGTGTTTCCCCTATGGGAAAGTTTAAGTCCGGAATTTCGTGCACTAAATTTTCCATACTTGTGCCAGGTCTCGACTGGCTCCCAGTTTCACTTTGGGGTACTTTGGCGACAGGCTGTAATAAATCTCTCTTATCGTTTTTCGTCGGGCGTCCCCGAGTACTTGGGATTTAAGAAGCCAGATCTCTCGTCCTTTTAGGCCTTTGGACGGGAGCGGGTATACCATCATTTTTCTTTGGTATATCAACACTTTCCGGTGCATTGCGCGCATGCACATGTGATTTTGTCATGGTCTTTAAGTCACTAAAGTGGTCAGGCAGTTGATTTGCTAATGACTGCAAATCTATTATCTTTTGGACTTCTCTCTCAGTCTCAGCAGTGCGCGGGTCATGAGCGTGGATTCCCGTGGCTTGCCACGTGATTTCTCGACTTTTAGCATCAAGGGGTTGATTCTATCCCCCTAAAGTCAGGAAAAAATCCTCGTCAAAAATGCAATCAGCAAAACGAGTCGTGTGACAGTCACCTGTCATGGGGTCCAGATACCTGATTATGGACATAATCTCATAACCAACGTATATCCCCAACTTACGGAGCGGGCCCATCGCCGATCGCCGAGGTGGTGGTACTGGTACATATACCTGGCAACCGAACCTACGAAGGTGGGAAATTTTCGGTGCCGACCCTTGCGCAAGCTGAACAGGAGAGTGGATGTTGAAGGCCGATGGTCGAAAGTTGATGAGATTGGACGCGTGTAACACTGTGTGGCTCCAACATGTAGTTGGTAAATTACAACTCTGAAGGAGTGGTCGGGCAATGAATTTAATTCTTTTAATCAATGCCTCGGCAAGTCTATTTTGTGTATGAACATGCGGTACCGAGTGCTCAACTTTGATTCCCATTGCCATGCAAGAATCATCGAACGCCTTTGAAGTAAATTCTCCGGTGTTGTCCATTCGAATAGACTTTATACGATAATTAGGGAAATTATTCCTCATTTGTATGATCTGAGAGATCAGCTTTGCAAAGGCATGGTTCTGTGTTGACAGCGGGCAAACATTAGACCATTTAGAGGAAGCATCAATGAGCACCATGAAGTACCGAAACGGCCCCGTGAGGGGCTGAATTGGACCGCATATGTCCCCTTGGATACGCTCCAAGAACGCAGGGATTTCATCCCTCACCTTGAGGGGCGATGGCCTAATGACTAACTTCCCCTTAGCGCATGCGGAGCACACGAAATCATCGGGATTCGGGAAGTTCTTCACGTTAACATTATGACCATGCGAGTTGTTTATTATATTTCTCATCATCCTAAGTCTGGGGTGGCCTAACCTATCGTGCCAGAGGCAGAAGAGTTCAGAGCTTCAAAAAACGGTCTTGAGGGTAGCGTACACGGGCGGTGCTAATATTTTAGTGTAGTATAGCCCTGTGTCGAACGAAGGAAGCCTTTCGATAACATGTTTACCATTTGCATCCCGCTTTGTGATAAGTAGGCACTCCTTGCCGTTCTCATCATCAGTCTCAGCATGAAAACCATTGGTGCGGATGTCTCTAAAGCTCAAAAGAGTACGAGTCGAGTCCGGGTACAACAACGCATCATTAATGATCAAAGTTGTTCCCATAGGAAGTATAATAGTGGCTCGTCCGGAGCCAACTATGTGCGAACCGCAGCCGGCGATTGTCATACCCGGCGATCTCCAAGTAGCATCTCCAAGTAGCATCTCCAGTAGCATCTCCAGTAGCATCTCCAGTAGCATCGCATAGCATAATCCTACCCGGCGATCCCCTCCTCGTAACCCTGAGAGAGAGCGACCACCGGTGGTATCTGGCACTTGGAAGGGTGTGTTTTATTAAGTATCCGGTTCTAGTTGTCATAAGGTCAAGGTACAACTCCAAGTCGTCTTGTTACCGAAGATCACGGCTATTCGAATAGATTAACTTCCTTGCAGGGGTGCACCAACTTACCCAGCACGCTTGATCCCATTTGGCCGGACACACTTTCCTGGGTCATGCCCGACCACGGAAGATCAACACGTCGCAGCCCCACCTAGGCTCAACGGAGAGGCCAGCACGCCGATCTAAACCTAAGCGCGCAGGGGTCTGGGCCCATCGCCCTGAGCACACCTGCACATTGCGTACGCGGCCGGAAGCAGAACTAGCCCCCTTAATACAAGAGCAGGCTTACGTTCCAATCCGGCGCGCGCCACTCAGTCGCTGGCGTCACGAAGTGCTTCGGCTGATACCACGACGCCGGGATACCCATAACTACTCCCACGTAGATGGTTAGTGCGTATAGGCTCGTAGCCAACTCAGATCAAATACCAAGATCTCGTTAAGCGTGTTAAATATCCGCGAACGCGGAACAAGGCCAGGCCCACCTCTCTCCTAGGTGGTCTCAACCTGCCCTGTCGCTCCGCCACAAAGTAACAATCGGGGACCGTCGGGAACCCAGGCCCACCTCTACCGGGATGGAGCCACCTGCCCCTTCAGCCCCCATCTCCGAACAGTACCATAAGTAATGTAATTGTGTAAAGTATATAGTATATGCCCGTGATCACCTCCCGAAGTGATCACAGCCCGGTAGTATAGCATGGCAGACGGACAAGAGTGCAGGGCCACTGATGGAACTCTAGCATCCTATACTAAGCTGTAGGATAGCAGGTAATGGTAACAACAGTAGTAGCAAGGACAGGCTATGCATCCGGATAGGAATAACGGAAAGCAGTAACATGCTACACTACTCTAATGCAAGCAGTATAGAGAAAAGTGTAGGCGATATCTGGTGATCAAAGGGGGGGCTTGCCTGGTTGCTCAGACAAGAAGGAGGGGTCGTCAACACCGTAGTCGATCAGGGTACCAGCAGCAGCATCAGCCTCGTAGTCTACCGAAGAGAAGAGGGGGAAGAAACAATAAATACAATGCAACATAAGCATGACGATGCGTGACAAAGCAAACGGCGGTGTTAGGTGTGCCCTCACGCGGTATTAGGTGATACCGGCGAAGGGGGGAAAAACATCCGAGAAAGTATCCCCAGTGTTTCGCGTTTTCGGGCAGATGAACCGGAGGTGAAATGTTGCAGGTTCACTATGCTAGGGACGCGTGGCGGATGAACGTGCTGCGTATCCAGATTCGTCTCGTCGTTCTGAGCAACTTTCATGTTGAAAATATTTTAATCCGAGTTATGGATTAAAAGATATGATTTTCTAAAGATTTTATTAATTTCTAGAATTTAATTAACTATTTAATTAATTCGAAAATGATTTAATGACATCAGCATGATGTCAGGCTGACATCAGCAGTCAACAGAGTTGACTGGTCAACCTGACGTGTGGGTCCCGTTCGTCATTGACTGTTTAGTCGATTTAGGGTTTAACTAACTTAATTACTATTTATTTAAACTAACTAGTTAATTAGACTAATTAAACAGGGTTAATTAACTTAATTAATTCACTAATTAATTAATTATTAATTTTATTAATATTATTTTAAATTCTTTAAATTCTATTTTTTTTAAACATGTTCTGTGGGCGGGGCCCATATGTCATAGGCCCCAGGGGGCCATAGCGGTTTTGGGCGCGGGTGCGGGCACGCGCCCATCAGGGCCACCAGGGGGGGCGCCGGCGATAGCAGGGCACGGCGAGGCCGGCCGCCGGAGGCGACAGCGGTGAGGCCACGGCGGGACGGCGCCAGGGCGCGGCAGCAGAGGCGAGGACGCGGGGAGCAAGGGAGAGGGCGAGGCAGAGAGGCCTCAGCGGGGCGAGGCGCTGGGCGCGGCCAGCGCACGGACGATGCCGTGGTCGTGAGTGTGTGCGCGAGACTGAAGGAGGAGAGGAGGAGGCGGAGGCTCACAGCGAGATGCAGGGATCGGGGCAGTGGGGCGCGGGGAGGAGACGGAGAAGTCAGCGACGCGGTGACGAGGTGCGGGCCGGCGAGGAGGAGGAGGCAGACCGGCGAGGACGTTCGGCGAGGTCCAGGCGGCAGCGTGCGCGGTCGATCTGGGCGGCGGGGTCGTTGAGGCCGTTTGGGGAGGAGGTCGAGGACGGCCGGGCGACGAGGAGACGAGCAGTTGCGGCGAGGGACGGCACCGACGTCGGTGTTGAGCGGCGGGGGCCGAGGCGGCGAGGGGCGCCGGGTTCGTTCCCCTTCCCGATCCAGATCGGGATCGAGAGGTGGGGGAAGCAGACGAGGGGGAGACGGGGAAGCGAGGTCCAGCGAGGTGGTCCTCTAGGCGGCGTCGACGAGGTGGCTGCGACGGTGCGGCGATGGGGTCGGGGTCGCTCGACCCCAATCCAGTCGGGAGGGAGGGAGG
>NC_041392.1:542542075-542543338 GCF_002162155.2 Triticum dicoccoides | reverse complement strand
GAGGTGGTCCTCTAGGCGGTGTCGACGAGGTGGCTGCGACGGTGCGGCGATGGGGTCGGGGTCGCTCGACCCCAATCCAGTCGGGAGGGAGGGAGGAGTGAGTGGGGGTCGTGGGGAACGATGGGGGGGAGTGGGGGGTGACGCTAGGGTTCGGTCGCCCCAGGGGGTGCTGTAGGCACCAGCTGGGCCGGCCTAGTTGGCCCGATGGCCTGCTGGGCCATGGTCCAGCGGGGGGGGGTGTCTCTTCTATTTCTTTTTTTTTGTTCTTTGTTAGTTTTGTTTTCTGTTTTTATATTTTCTTTTCTTTTATTTTTTATTTGTAGTTTCATTTATCTTTAGTTTTATAAAATTTACCCCTAGTGCCTAAATTTGTACTTATCAACAAACTATTGTGGGATTAATTATTAACCCATAATAAAATAGTTTTAGCATTCTATAAATTCAATAGGCATTTGTTTAATTGTTTTCACTACTGTTTTAATTGTTCTAGAGCCTTTAAACATTTTATCAAAGTTTGGTTTCTCTACCATAATTACTTACGATTTATTTGACACAACCCGAACATTTTAGTTTTAATTTTTGAAAACTTTTGTTGTTTGCCTGATTTTAAATTGAATTCAAATCGGTTTCGAACTAATGCGAGATTAACCACAGTAATCGAGGTGACGTGGCATCATTAGTGGAGGATTACTGTAGCGTAACTATCCGGGCGTCACAATTCTCCTCCACTACAAGAAATCTCGTCCCGAGATTTAAGAGGGGTGTAAGGGGGGAAGTTCTGGTTACGAAGTCTAATGGATCTTCTCATCTTTGGTTGATCTTTCGAAGAGGTTGATCCCTTTCATTGATTTCTTCATTTCTCTACTTCAAGTCGTCATCCTTTCTTCGGGATCTCCATCGTCCTACGAACGCGACCAAGGGGAAAAACTCCGGAAGAATGCATTTGCACAAAGCTGGGCATCTGACGGTGAACTCAATGGGAAATACACAAGGTACCCCACGAGTTATATTTCAGTGAATTTGTTGAGTGCAATAGACGATTGTACCAAAGTTTCAAACGGTTAGGCAATCGTTCGATGCCTGAAACAGGGCGTGAAAGGGGTTCAAAGCAACGAGAATAAGTATTGCGTTTGATACCAGATTAGATCACCTCTAGGAAGGTGGTTGGTGATCTTCATATGAAGCCAATCGTGAGGAATAAATTCAGAGATATGGGTGTACCGGAGAGTCAGGTTCCGATCCAGTGGACCTGTGGGTTATGGG
>NC_041392.1:542534515-542542065 GCF_002162155.2 Triticum dicoccoides | reverse complement strand
GGTCGTGGGGAACGATGGGGGGGAGTGGGGGTGACGCTAGGGTTCGGTCGCCCCAGGGGGTGCTGTAGGCACCACCTGGGCCGTCCTGGTTGGCCCGATGGCCTGCTGGGCCATGGTCCAGCGGGGGGGGGGGTGTCTCTTCTATTTCTTTTTTTTGTTCTTTGTTAGTTTTGTTTTCTGTTTTTATATTTTCTTTTCTTTTATTTTTTATTTGTAGTTTCATTTATCTTTAGTTTTATAAAATTTACCCCTAGTGCCTAAATTTGTACTTATCAACAAACTATTGTGGGATTAATTATTAACCCATAACAAAATAGTTTTAGCATTCTATAAATTCAATAGGCATTTGTTTAATTGTTTTCACTACTGTTTTAATTGTTCTAGAGCCTTTAAACATTTTATAAAAGTTTGGTTTCTCCACCATAATTACTTACGATTTATTTGACACAACCCGAACATTTTAGTTTTAATTTTTGAAAACTTTTGTTGTTTGCCTGATTTTAAATTGAATTCAAATCGGTTTCGTACTAATGCGAGATTAACCACAGTAATCGAGGTGACGTGGCATCATTAGTGGAGGATTACTGTAGTGTAACTATCCGGGCGTCACAATTCTCCTCCACTACAAGAAATCTCGTCCCGAGATTTAAGAGGGGTGTAAGGGGGGAAGTTCTGGTTACGAAGTCTAACGGATCTTCTCATCTTTGGTTGATCTTTCGAAGAGGTTGATCCCTTTCATTGATTTCTTCATTTCTCTACTTCAAGTCGTCATCCTTTCTTCGGGATCTGCATCGTCCTACGAACGCGACCAAGGGGAAAAACTCCGGAAGAATGCATTTGCACAAAGCTGGGCATCTGACGGTGAACTCAATGGGAAATGCACAAGGTACCCCACGAGTTATATTTCAGTGAATTTGTAGAGTGCAATAGACGATTGTACCAAAGTTTCAAACGGTTAGGCAATCGTTCGATGCCTGAAACAGGGCGTGAAAGGGGTTCAAAGCAACGAGAATAAGTATTGCGTCTGATACCAGATTAGATCATCTCTAGGAAGGTGGTTGGTGATCTTCATATGAAGCCAATCATGAGGAATAAATTCAGAGATATGGGTGTACCGGAGAGTCAGGTTCCGATCCAGTGGGCCTGTGGGTTATGGGCCCACCATGTGGGTTAAAAGTAGGAAGGGGGCTGACATCTTGCACGGTCACGATAGCAAGGCAGGTCAGAGGGTAGTCTGTTAGTTATGTCAGCAACAACATCGATACCAAGGGCCAGGGACGAAGAGAACCATTTCCCTGCTCGTTGAATGAGGCGGACCATTAGGCAAAGTTCTCGTCCATCGGTGGCTACCGAAATGTCATCAACAATAGTAACAGGTTCTTGCTGACAGAATTGTACACCGAGGAGTTTACATAAGCAGTAGAATATTGCTGCTTAGATCATATAGATCACAAGAAAGGTTCAAACAACCAATGGAAAGTAAAATATGATTATCATATTAAACAGAACAATGGAAAGGAAAATGTGTTTAAACACATAATTCAGGGATATATCCTTCCCAAGGACAAGCAGAGCATGATATCCGTGGCAGGATATAATGTAGAAAACTCTTTAGGTATGGGAGAGAATTTTCATGACATTACCCATACAACGGTGTTTGGATAATTGAGCAAGAAACATTTAGCATTGGGCTTCAAATGTTCTTGTTGAAAATCATAGTACAACCGACATGCTTCGAGATAGCATTGGCTTGGTCATCAGGTGAAGATCGGACTTTGGAAACACAAAGGATCCATCAGGAACAACTTATAGAATAAGTCTTACAATTTCCTTATGGAAGAATGGTTAACCTTGCTAAAAAGGAATCTATAACAATAGGGCCTTTGGCCAGGGATGCTAAGCAAAGACACCACCTTACCGGGTCATAATAGACCAATGTTATAACTCTTGGAAACATGTTCCAACCATCATATCTGACTGAGATTCAGATCTGATTGATGTCAAGATACCTTAGACTCGGGATGCCTGAGAAGAAAAGGTGCAACACAATTGACGAGTTGACATTGTAAGATTTTCGGGAAATGAACTATGGAAGCGAGTTCCGAAACAAGAGTTCATCATTTAACCAAGGAGAGGATGAGAAGGTGGCTGATGGGCTCAGCGACAATTCATCGAGAATTCCAAGCGGATGGATTTTCCACAATAATGTGAACAAGGAGATAGCATTTGTCAGATCAAATGGTATAATGATGTATGCTCGAGGAAAACATACACAATTAAACATTGGTTGAAAGGTGCACCCGAAATATGGGCTGGGTTGCACGGCCAACATTGGAATGGTGATTCAATAATCAATAGTCTAAGAATGAACGGTCGACCATTAACTTCAAAGCAATATGGATGC
The DNA here is from genome assembly GCF_002162155.2 of Triticum dicoccoides. NCBI lineage: Eukaryota > Viridiplantae > Streptophyta > Magnoliopsida > Poales > Poaceae > Triticum > Triticum dicoccoides. The sequence goes on along the minus strand of NC_041392.1, from coordinate 542,539,661 downwards.
TAGAAGGGCGGAATCCAAACAGCACCGCTCACTTGTTGGTACCCTGGTTGGAATCAACACGAGGACCCAAGAAGAATGGCGATGGTGAGAAATATCACCATACCAAGAATTCTCAAGAGGTGGTGAAATTCCCACGGCATTCTTGACATAAAAGGTGGTAATATTACAAGGTAAAGAAGAACAATGCGGGGAGCAAGGAACTCAAGGTATAACACATAAAACACGAACAAGTTTGCCTCGGAGGGAAGGCAATAATGTTGGCAAGGATAACACAAATCAACGAGGGGAAAGGAAGGTATTTGTCATCATGAGTTCAGATGATATCCTAGAAGAGCTCAGAACTGTCATGATGATCACGACATATTTGTCGAGAGATTCCATGAAGACGTAATCAATCAGCGACGACATTAAGTCAAAGGAATGAGGTAGCGGAAGGTTATTGGAACCATGGGTAGGACACAAACTTGAAATTAGGATTGTTGTTCAAGGCGAACGGTATGATGAGGAAGATCGATTGTAAGATTAGCTCACCGTCGAAAATTTGTGCTCTGAGAAGAAGGACCAGGTAGCACAGTTAGAATCATCATGACAATGATATAGCCAAACAGACTAGGAATGGCGTGATCGGGTACAAACTCGTACTTGTAGAAGCTTACTGAAGAGATGTTGAACTGTAGTGCGGACTCGGTTCAGTCATCGGTGTCTTTGAGTGTTTAATAACTCAGAGCCCGTGAAAAATTGGAATCAGTGGGAAGGTAGCACTTGATGAATAACTCATAAGAAGTCATGCAGTTCCATAATAATCTCAAGATACCAGGGGGTAATACTCGACGACAGATCCAAGTAGAGGTTGGACTGGGGTATTGCTCTATAGAAGACAAGTGCTTAAACTTGCACGGGAAATGGTATTTAAAGGAGGACATGGTCGGAACCACGATTGCAAAGGATCAATTCATCGATACCAAAGGATATTATATCAAGGAAATAGTTACAAGAAGCTTCCATGATAGGATCTACATCGTGTCCATGGGCATGAACACAAAGTTCAAGGTCGACTCCCACTTCTTTAATGCATAACCTTCATTCACCTCTCGTATTTCGAAAATGACATTAGTTGTTGAAAGTTTTACCTGGTGCAATACCAGATAAGTTTGACCCGTGAAATCTTTCGGGTTCACACAGATTAGGGAAGGCATAGGTTCAACCCATCAGGCATCTTAGGAACATATACCACAAACTTCGGAGTAAATAATACAAGCTCGAAAGTAGAGCATTGTTCAAAAGCAGATGATACAATTTACCAAAGGCATTATATACCCATGTAAAGGCTCACAAGGTTATTCAATATGAAGGACACGGTCGGATAATAATCCAACCAAGGATATAGCGGTCCATAAAAGATCTGATGTGAGTATTGATACTCAACCAGAGGAAGAAGAATGCACGGGCATCATATTATAGAACATCTGAATAATTCGATGCTTAGATAACAAAGGAATTACGATTTCCAAAACAAAGGATCAGAAGTTGTCGCTCTGATCAAGGATAGATAAGTTGGATAGACCAGAGTCACAATTGACGTCCAATAGTTTGGTCAAGAACCAGCTCATGTTCAAAAAATGATGTCTGAGCCAGAAAGATAATTTAGAAGGGTTGATAGATGATTGTGTGCATTCGCACACATGTTGAATCAATAGGATCAAAATGACGGTGTCAAAAGATACTAATGAATATTGCTAGATATATGGGAAGCATCCATAATGCAAGTAGACAAGTATTTGCAGAGCAATAAAGCTGCTAAGGATTTTTGGAGGATTGAATAGTATTTCAAAGACTTTTGTGAAACATCTAAACAACTGGGGATGAGCGGATACTCGGAAAGTGCGAGAAATTATTCTTAGGGGTATTCAGGTGGCAAGGAACTGCAAGGCAGTAGGCACAAAGTATTGTCGGAACATTAGAGAGAATTTCGAGGTATCTTGTAATAGACCACTGGGGATGAATGTAAGAATAACAAATGCAAGTAGTTATCCATAAGGGTTTGCGGTGGAAGGTGAATTGCAAACGCGATGTACACAAGTTCTCGGGTTAACAGCGGAGAGTATCTTCAGGGTCTTCTGGTGCAGCAGACGATCATTAGTAATAAGGGGCTCTCCGGGTGAAAGTGATAACGAGATCCTAATGTTAGATTTAGTAAACTTCATTTAACCTGAATAGAGGAGAGATCAGGGTCCCAGAGTAAAGGTCGAGGAGTAAAAAGATCCTACTACCACCCAATGGCGACGTGTGCCCGTAAGACACACAGCCATGTTAGTAAAAGTTTTTGCAATGTCTAGACTCGACTTCGGCCAAGGAGTGTGGAAGGGGGATTCCTACAGGCAGTTGGCTCTGATACCAACTTGTGACGCCCCCGATTCAATCGTACACTAATCATGCACGAAAATGTGTACGATCAAGATCAGGGACTCACGGGAAGATATCACAACACAACTCTACAAATAAAAATAAGTCATACAAGCATCACAATACAAGACAGGGGCCTCGAGGGCTCGAATACAAGTGCTCGATCATAGACGAGTCAGCGGAAGCAACAATATCTGAGTACAGACATAAGTTAAACAAGTTTGCCTTAAGAAGGCTAGCACAAACTGGGATACAGATCGAAAGAGGCGCAGGCCTCCTGCCTGGGATCCTCCTAACTACTCCTGGTCGTCATCAGCGGGCTGCACGTAGTAGTAGGCACCTCCGGTGTAGTAGGGGTCGTCGTCGACGGTGGCGTCTGGCTCCTGGAATCCAGCATCTGGTTGCGACAACCAGAAAGAAAGGAAAGGGGGAAAACGTGGGGAGAAAGCAACCGTGAGTACTCATCCAAAGTACTCGCAAGCAAGGAACTACACTACATATGCATGGGTATATGTGTAAGGAGGCCATATCGGTGGACTGAACTGCAGAATGCCAGAATAAGAGGGGGATAGCTAGTCCTATCGAAGACTACGCTTCCGGCAGCCTTCGACTTGCAGCAAGTAGAAGAGAGTAGATTGAAGTCCTCCAAGTAGCATCTCCAAGTAGCATCTCCAGTAGCATCTCCAGTAGCATCTCCAGTAGCATCTCCAGTAGCATCGCATAGCATAATCCTACCCGGCGATCCCCTCCTCGTAACCCTGAGAGAGAGCGACCACCGGTGGTATCTGGCACTTGGAAGGGTGTGTTTTATTAAGTATCCGGTTCTAGTTGTCATAAGGTCAAGGTACAACTCCAAGTCGTCCTGTTACCGAAGATCACGGCTATTCGAATAGATTAACTTCCCTGCAGGGGTGCACCAACTTACCCAGCACGCTTGATCCCATTTGGCCGGACACACTTTCCTGGGTCATGCCCGGCCGCGGAAGATCAACATGTCGCAGCCCCACCTAGGCTCAACGGAGAGGCCAGCACGCCGGTCTAAACCTAAGCGCGCAGGGGTCTGGGCCCATCGCCCTGAGCACACCTGCACGTTGCGTACGCGGCCGGAAGCAGAACTAGCCCCCTTAATACAAGAGCAGGCTTACGTTCCAATCCGGCGCGCGCCACTCAGTCGCTGGCGTCACGAAGTGCTTCGGCTGATACCACGACGCCGGGATACCCATAACTACTCCCACGTAGATGGTTAGTGCGTATAGGCTCGTAGCCAACTCAGATCAAATACCAAGATCTCGTGAAGCGTGTTAAATATCCGCGAACGCGGAACAGGGCCAGGCCCACCTCTCTCCTAGGTGGTCTCAACTTGCCCTGTCGCTCCGCCACAAAGTAACAATCGGGGACCGTCGGGAACCCAGGCCCACCTCTACCGGGATGGAGCCACCTGCCCCTTCAGCCCCCATCTCCGAACAGTACCATAAGTAATGTAACTGTGTAAAGTATATAGTATATGCCCGTGATCACCTCCCGAAGTGATCACAGCCCGGTAGTATAGCATGGCAGACGGACAAGAGTGTAGGGCCACTGATGGAACTCTAGCATCCTATACTAAGCTGTAGGATAGCAGGTAATGGTAATAACAGTAGTAGCAAGGACAGGCTATGCATCCGGATAGGAATAACGGAAAGCAGTAACATGCTACACTACTCTAATGCAAGCAGTATAGAGAAAAGAGTAGGCGATATCTGGTGATCAAAGGGGGGGCTTGCCTGGTTGCTCAGACAAGAAGGAGGGGTCGTCAACACCGTAGTCGATCAGGGTACCAGCAGCAGCATCAGCCTCGTAGTCTACCGAAGAGAAGAGGGGGAAGAAACAATAAATATAATGCAACATAAGCATGACGATGCGTGACAAAGCAAACGGCGGTGTTAGGTGTGCCCTCACGCGGTATTAGGTGATACCGGCGAAGGGGGGAAAAACATCCGAGAAAGTATCCCCAGTGTTTCGCGTTTTCGGGCAAATGAACCGGAGGTGAAATGTTGCAGGTTCACTATGCTAGGGACGCGTGGCGGATGAACGGGCTGCGCATCCGGATTCGTCTCGTCGTTCTGAGCAACTTTCATGTTGAAAATATTTTAATCCGAGTTACGGATTAAAAGATATGATTTTCTAAAGATTTTATTAATTTCTGGAATTTAATTAACTATTTAATTAATTCGAAAATGATTTAATGACATCAGCATGATGTCAGGCTGACATCAGCAGTCAACAGAGTTGACTGGTCAACCTGACATGTGGGTCCCGTTCGTCATTGACTGTTTAGTCGATTTAGGGTTTAACTAACTTAATTACTATTTATTTAAACTAACTAGTTAATTAGACTAATTAAACAGGGTTAATTAACCAAATTAATTCACTAATTAATTAATTATTAATTTTATTAATATTATTTTAAATTCTTTTAATTCTATTTTTTTTAAACATGTTCTGTGGGCGGGGCCCATATGTCATAGGCCCCAGGGGGCCATAGCGGTTTTGGGCGCGGGTGCGGGCACGCGCCCATCAGGGCCACCGGGGGGGCACCGGCGATAGCAGGGCACGGCGAGGCCGGCCGCCGGAGGCGACAGCGGTGAGGCCACGGCGGGACGGCGCCAGGGCGCGGCAGCAGAGGCGAGGACGCGGGGAGCAAGGGAGAGGGCGAGGCAGAGAGGCCTCAGCGGGGCGAGGCGCTGGGCGCGGCCAGCGCACG
>NC_041392.1:542519662-542533710 GCF_002162155.2 Triticum dicoccoides | reverse complement strand
GTCTCTTCTATTTCTTTTTTTTGTTCTTTGTTAGTTTTGTTTTCTGTTTTTATATTTTCTTTTCTTTTATTTTTTATTTGTAGTTTCATTTATCTTTAGTTTTATAAAATTTACCCCTAGTGCCTAAATTTGTACTTATCAACAAACTATTGTGGGATTAATTATTAACCCATAACAAAATAGTTTTAGCATTCTATAAATTCAATAGGCATTTGTTTAATTGTTTTCACTACTGTTTTAATTGTTCTAGAGCCTTTAAACATTTTATAAAAGTTTGGTTTTTCCACCATAATTACTTACGATTTATTTGACACAACCCGAACATTTTAGTTTTAATTTTTGAAAACTTTTGTTGTTTGCCTGATTTTAAATTGAATTCAAATCGGTTTCGTACTAATGCGAGATTAACCACAGTAATCGAGGTGACGTGGCATCATTAGTGGAGGATTACTGTAGCGTAACTATCCGAGCGTCACAGGAGAGATCATCACGGGTGCCGCCATGGGCGCCGGTGGTGCTCCCTCCTGAACCAAGGCGAGGTGCGTCTTACGCGCCTTCCGAGCCTTATATGCATCAACGACCTCCTGTGGTGCGCGACACTGGCGGGAGAAATGCTCCACCGAGCCACACCGAAAGCAGTCCTGAGGCCTCTGCCCCCCTTGCCCGGCTTTTGCTGCTTAGCCGGGGCGGAGGGCTAAGGGCCCTTCTTCTTGCCCTTGCGGCCCCTCTTCTTCTGTTGAGGCTTGCGGATTTTGAGAGCGTTCACCTCCTGACGAGAACTCCCCTCAAGTGGTTGCGCGACAAAGTTCTTTTTCAGAACCTCGTCCTGCGCCTCTGCCACCTGGAGGACGTCAATCAACTCTGAATACCTCGTGTAGTTGCCCTAGCGGTAGTTCCGTGCGGACAGGACCGCGTCAGGGTGGAAAGTGGATAGGGTTTTCTCAATCTTCTGAGTGTCGGTAATCTCAGTACCACACATTTGAAGAGTCGTACAAATCTGGTGCAGAGCCGAATTGTACTCCCCAACTGTCTTGAAGTCCGCAAACCTCAGACGGATCCACTCCGCCTCTGCACGTGGCTTAACAGTGTACTTCAGTCGCTCAAACCGCTGCTTAAGAGCGGTCCAAAGGCCAGAAGCACTTCGTTCAGCCATATACTCGTCTTTCAGAGTAGGCGACAGGTGATGACGGAGAAAATGCAGAGCCTGTGCATTCTTAATTTCAAACTTGGGATCAGTGGGGGTCGGCTGGGTCCCCTTACCGATCGCCCTCAGGAGGGTATTGCCCTGGAGAAAGATCTCACAGTCCGAGGCCCATGACAGGTAATTCATCCCCGTTTGGGCCAACTCAGCAAGCTCCTTGTTGACAATTCCGGCCATCTGTAATTTATGCAAAAATCATGAGATTACAGCAGGTAATCTTTTGCACAAATGCGATGTTGATAAACTTATTCAATAAAAATGACGTTCCATTATTTAAAACATGTTATTGTATGATTTACTTAGTGATTAAGAGTGCTAAACAGTTAATCTACAGTAGTAAAAACATGTTATACAAAAGATAGCATGTTAAGCGCATTTCTTACGTGAAAACTAGCCCAAAAATTGAATTCCCGAGATATATTAAAGCCAAATACGCACTTTTCAGCGAAAACAGACAGTTTCAGGGGCTTCTAGCGAAATATTACAGTAGGAACATTATACACGTAAAAACAGAAAACTGCAGGGCTAAAATGCAAAGAACCACACGTGCGCGTGCTCTCCGGCTGAGCCCAGTTCGGCCGCAGGCCGAAAATGGGCCGTCGGTCCATCTAGGGCGCGCCAACCACCTCTCTCACTTTTTTTATGGAGGAGGGCGCATCGACGCAGATGGGCCCTGGGCCCATCAACCAGCAGGCTGGCCCGGCCAGCCCCCGCGCGGCGCATCGTCTGGGTCGCTAGGTTTTCCCTAGCGCCCGACTGGGATGGCGGCGGCTGCGTTACGCAGCCTCTCGGCTGGAGTGGCCAGTGGGAGCGGCGCGCGCGGCGGGTCGCGTCCTGGCTATGGCGGCTGGCCGTGCACGGGCGACAGGAGGCGGGTACGCGGCGGCGCTCCAGGCGAAGCAAGTGTCAGCGGACACAGCGTGGCGCGCGTGACCAGCGGGGTCGCGACCGGCAGAGGACACGGGCGCGCGATGGCGCGCGGCGGCGGACGGCCAGCGGCGCGCGGCAGCAGGCGTGCGCGATCAGCAGGGTCGTGGCGACAGCGACCAGCAGGGTACGCGAGCGCGCGCGGTGGCGCGAGCATGCAGCGGGCACGGCGCGGCGCGCGCAACCAGCGGGGTCGCGGCCGACAGAGGACACGGGCGCGCGGTGGCAGACGGCCAGCGGGGCCATGGCGACGCCGTCGATGGCTTGGCACGGGCGTCATCTGGACGTCGGCCTCGGGATGCAGGTTGTCCTCGTGTTCATCCGAAACTCCGACGGCGCATGGCACATCTGGTGCTTTTGCGGCGGTACCGTGATCATCTGGGTTACGTCTTGTACAGATTCCCATATAGTGATGTCAACAAGTCCCTCTTGATTCAAAAACATCGACATTAGTCGGTGACGTATTCGTCAGCCAGTTCTTGGGAGAAAAATCCATACTATAAATAAATTAAATCTGAAAAATAGACTAATCGCAAAAATGAATTGTAATGCCATGAGGAATCCATTTTTGCAAAAGAGAGATCGGATCTTATACCTCCGCGGGATCGATGAAAGCCTGCGTGATGCAGACTTGACGGAGAGTTGATGGAGCGAAGCGTGCTGATAACGTGTTCCGCAACTCCGTCGGCGAGTCCGGTCTGAAGTTGCGGAGCGAAAGCGAGCGTCGTAGACGAAGTAGTCGAACACGCAAAAGTAGATGGACACAGAGAAATATGGAAGAGACTAGCTTTATTAATCAATGATCAACTGTTACAATAATTGCTCCTCGTCTCTTTATATAAAGGTAAAGGGTCAAGGAATAAGTATCCACTTAACATAAAGTGTGGAACCGGGAGGGGCTATCCCGTGCGCCTCGCATGATAGCCGCTGGCTCCCTCACGTGGGCCGGTTTCCCAACAGATACCCAATGCCCTACCATTGATGCAATAACAATTGTCAACAAGTCCCCGAAAAAACTGTCAACGAGAACCACGATCTTCCCTGGAAAAAAAAACACCACTGTCAATTTGCACCTTATTTGGGAAACGTTATCTGCTCGGAAGTGTTTTTCTAGCGAACGCATCAAATTTAGGCCCTCTTTGATTAGTAGGATTCTCAGAACGGGATAGAAAAAAAATAAAGCATGGAGTGGTGTGCCCACTTGAATCCCATAAATTAGCACCGAGTGTTTGATGTCACAGAAAAACAAAGAAAGTGAAAAAAAAGGTTGGAGTTGATGCTTGATTTCCAATAAACTTTAGTACACATGATTCCATAAAAACAATTCCTATAGAATTCAGTCCTATGAATCAAACGACCAACGTAGGAAAAAATCCTAAGAATTTAACCTTTAGAAAATCTTATAGAATTCCTTTGAATAAAAAGAGCCCTTGCCATATACCAGCTAGATTTTTTTTACGAAAAGGCAACCAGGAGATGATTTTCATTGATGAAGAAGAGGAATACAGAGTAAGGTTACAAACAGTCGGGCAAAACTGGCGCCGGTTGTCATCGGGCCCACTGAAATAAAAGCTATGGTGGTTCAATAAACTTGCTCATCGGTGCCAAGCCAGCATGAAGCCAACATCGGGCCTCATCAACGATTTTGTGAGCTATTTGTGTCTCGGTACAAGCTTTGCCGTCGAAGATCCTGGCGTTTCTCTCCTTCCAGAGGCACCAAGCCACCAGTAGGCAAGCAACTCGCCGGGTAGGTCTGCAAGAGCGTAGCAGGGTTGCAGTCTGACGTCTAAAACTATCTCTGAGGCGACTGCCGGTGTTCATATTGATGGACGAGAATGGCTGGCCGAGGGAAGCCGCAGTTCTTGTCCAGCCAGACTTGGAGAAATGGCAAGAGCTGATCAGGTGCAATGTCGTCTCGGGCTTGTTGCAACAGAAAGGGCACAATGGGTCATGAGGGATCTGTCGTCGGGCAAGGTTATCAGTCGTGAGACACTTGCCTTAGAGTAGGATCCACGCAAAAGCCTTGACCCTCTGCGCTGCTTTGGCATTCCAGATGATGGCTTTATCATTTGTCGGGATTGAGCCTTGGAACTGCATCTGGTAGGCCGATGCCGAAGTTTACTGTCCTGACATCGTCAATCTCCATCTGATTTGGTCCGTTGAGCCCTTCGTCAGGATAATGGCTCTGGTCACTATTTGGCATGATCAGACACGAAAGTTGCTCTGTGGCGTAAAAGAAATCGAATAAAATTTTCATGCTACGCATAGAAATTGCAATTCGTTCGACGGTGGTTTGATGGCTTCGAGGGCGCTCGTTGAGAGCCCTAAAATTTTGACTTCTTTGAGTATTGGAGTCTTTTTTAAATGAGTAGCAAAAGAGCCCGTGCGTTGTAACGGGGGGAAACAAATACCACATGCCCCTAACACAGTAACCATAACTCAAGACCCCAATAGGTCCATGTCCTTTATTTCAAACACATGGCATCTTATCAGTGTTGTTGTTTATTCTTCTTCCACCCTCGAGTCGACAGAGATGCGTGGTTATAGATGATTTCTTTCGTCTTCAATATGGTTTTGCTGAGGTGTTCATTTTCAATCTAGATCGGCAACAGTATGCAAGAAAGACCGGTCGTGGACTACTGATTAAGGTTGCGTCCTAAACAACATTTTAAAAATTATTATACAACATGTTAATCAATTTTTCTAATCATTTTCACATATAACATGTTAAAATTGGAGTTGGGGTTTAAAAAATATAAATACTATTTAAAAATATTAGAATTTGCCCCAAAACAGCATTTGAAAATGATTAACGTATAAAAAAGAACATTGTATTCATATTCTACACATTTTTCTAATCGATTTTCATATATAACATGTTTAAATTGGAGTTACACTTTAAAAGATATGAATATTTTTTCCAAAACATTTGAATCTGTAAAAAATGTTATTTTCTAGATGGACAATAGGTTTATTAACCGAAACCTCAGGGAGGTTTTCTAAAAAAAATGTTTTCTATTCCCACTTAAAATAGGACCATGGGTTGATTAACAGAAATCTCAGGGGGTTTCTACAAAACATGAAGTATTTTTATATTCTCACTTTAAAATGGGACCGTTGGTAGATTTCAGGTAAGTGCGGGGCGTTTCTACAAAAATGGTGACAGGCGGACAGAAGCACTCCTCCATTTATTATTAGGTAGAGATTTGATGGAGATAGTATGCAATTAGGATGCGATTTACATATGGTATCCACCGTGTTCTATATTTAATATTCGGTTTTGTTAAAACACATCTAGATGTGCCATAAGTATTGCACATCTAAGTTCTATGTCATTCATCTTACGCGGAGATTCGTGTGTTTTTTTTATGCTTGATTGAGTCACTTAGATGTGCAATAAATAGGATGCATCTAGATGTGCCCTAGATAGACCCAGACTCCATTTCAGAATGTAGCTGTCAGGACCCCAATCCTTAATCACACCGATCTAGCATGTAACACATCATATCACTTTGCGGCCTCACGCACGATATTCCCACAGCTGCAGCCTTACCTTAGCCGGGACCGTTTGCGCCTTTTGGCTCATGTATATGATTGTATCGCTAGCATCCATATGACAAAGGATCTGAACCGACATGACTAGTTGTAAACCCAAGGTAGCACAAACTTACAGGGACAGGCATACGTAACCCAGCCATGAACGTGTCGGTCATCAACGTATGAACCCAAGTCGTAGCAAGATCAAGGATTTAAAGGAACAACGCGTGATATTTCCCCGAAGGGACAGACACATGAACAAAGAAGGATACATGCCGGCCAACCTAAGTGTTCCGGAGTAGTAGCGAACTATCATGGCTCAGTGGAAGCACTAGGAGATATTTCCCCATAAGGAAGGCTACCAAGAATAAACAACTAGGTGTCGGATCCCACACATACCAAGCATTTCAATAACATACACACAATATGTTCGATATGTGTAAATACAACATGGCAACACAACATAACTCTACGACTCAAAGTATTTATTCAATAGGCTATGAGGAGCCAGATATTACAAACATGGGTCTCATGACCTAGCATTCAAGTCATACAAGTAACAAGCACAGGCGGAAGCATAAACATGTCTGCGTACAGACATCTAAAAAGAAAGAAGGCTAGAAAGCATGTCTATCTATAAGACCCTTCCAAGGGTACAAGATCGTAGCTGAGGTAACAAGCTACTCGTCGAAGTCCAAGCAGAACTACTAGCGAGACATAAGTCTCCTCTGCAAAATATAAATTAAGCAAACGTGGGTACAAATGTACTACAAGACTTACTTCAGAACTATCTACTTATGCATTAGTATCAACAAAGGGGGTGGTGGAATTTAACTGCAGCAAGCAGCTTTGTCTCAATGGCTATCCTGAACTACGACTGCTAGTAATTTCTAGAGGCGGCGCACACGAGTCCACATATTCACCATATCAATACGCCACTATGGATCCGCTCCCGACTCCCTACGAGGAGGCCATCCATAACACTCACCATATCTTGCGCATTTTAGAGTATTCACTTCAAATTATCTATGAACCATATAAGCGTTCCAAGTAGTCAATATCCACGGACACGTCTATTCGAATAGATCATATTACCCTGCAGGGTGTACTTCTTCACACATGCTTTCCCCACTTATCTCCATGTACTCGACATGTATCTTGGCAATCTTCAAGCGGAAGCCTGGCGAGGGTGTCGGCCACGACCTGACTAACCACACAAGACTCTAGTCCAGGTTTATTGCCTATCTGGGGCTGAACCCGCAAAGGAAGTCCGGCCGAAGTTTCCATCACGGCCCCAAACGATGTGAGCAGGGGCTAGAGGCGGTGGCGGGGCACGGGGCGATGGCGCCAACACAAGGCCGGGGAGGGTGGAGCGGCGGAGGCCCGCGGGGCTAGAGGCGGAGGCGGGGCACGGGGCGACGACGCCAGCACAAGGCAGGAGAAGGCGGAGCGGCGACGAGTCACATTGGCAGAGGGAGCCGAGGCACGAGCCGTGGCGGGCGCAGCGTGCGGCGACTGCAGGTGGAGCAGAGCCGCGATGATACATCTTCAACATATCTATAACTTTTGATTGTTTCATGCTATTATATTATCTATCTTGAATATTTTATATGCTATTTTATATGATTTTTGGGACTAACCTATTAACCTAGAGCTCAGTGCCAGTTTCTGTTTTCCTTGTTTTTGAGTTTCACAGAAAAGGAATATCAAACGGAATCCAAATGAGCTGAAAATTTACGATGATTTCTTATGGACCAGAAGAAGACCCCAAAGCAAAAGAGTTGGGCCAGAAGAGCCACGAGGCCCGCACAAGGGTGGAGGGCGCGCCCTCCATCCTTGTCGTCGCCTCGTGGACCCTCCCTGACTTGTTCCCGACGCCGAAAATTACTATAAATATAGAAACCCCTAGAAATAAACCTAGATCGGGAGTTCCGCCGCCGCAAGCCTCTGTAGCCACGAAAAACCAAATGAGAGCCCGTTCCGGCACCCTGCCGGAGGGGGAAACCATCACCGGTGGCCATCTTCATCATCCCGACGCTCTCCATGACGAGGAGGGAGTAGTTCACCCTCGAGGCTGAGGGTATGTACTAGTAGCTATGTATTTGATCTCTCTCTCGTGTTCTTGATTTGGCACGATCTTGATGCACCGCGAGCTTTGCTATTATAGTTGGATCTTATGATGTCCCCCCTTCTACCTTCTTGTAATGGATTGAGTTTTTCCTTTGAAGTTATCGGATTGAATCTTTAAGGAGTTGAGAACACTTGATGTATGTCTTGCATGTTCTTATCTGTGGTGACAATGGGATATTCACGTGATCAACTTGATGTATGTTTTGGTGATCAACTCGCGGGTTCTGTGACCTTGTGAATTTATGAATAGGGGTTGACACACGTTTTCGTCTTGACTCTCCGGTAGAAATTTTGGGGCACTATTTGAAGTTCTTTGTGTTGGTTTGAATAGATGAATCCGAGATTGTGTGATGCATATCGTATAATCAAACCCGCGGATAATTGTGGTGACATTGGAGTATCTAGGTGACATTAGTGTTTTGGTTGATGTGTGTCTTAAGGTGTTATTTTAGTACGAACTCTAGGGCTGTTTGTGACACTTATAGGAATAGCCCAACAGATCGATCAGAAAGAATAAGTTTGAGGTGGTTTCGTATCCTACAATAATCTCTTCATTTATTCTCTGCTATTAGTGACTTTGGAGTGACTTGATACGTCTCCAATGTATCTATAATTTTTGATTGTTCCATGCTATTATATTATCAACCTTGGATGATTTATATGCATTTATATGCTATTTTATATGATTTTTGGGACTAACCTATTAACCTAGAGCCCAGTGCCAGTTTCTGTTTTTCCTTGTTTTTGAGTTTTACAGAAAAGGAATACCAAATGGAGTCCAATTGACATGCCAATTTTTGACGATTTTTTATGGACCAAAATAAGACCTCGGAGTAAAAGAGTTGGGACAGAAGAGTCCCGGGCCGTCCACGAGGGTGGGGGGCACGCCCACCCCTTGGGGCGTGTGGGCCTACCTCGTGAACGACTCGGGCACCTTCTTAATGTGATACCTACGCCAAAAAATCCTATAAATACAGAAACCTCCAGAAAATAACCTAGATCGGGAGTTCCGCCGCCAGAAGCCTCCGTAGCCACCGAAAACCAATCTAGACCCATTCCGGCACCCTGCCAGAGGGGGGATTCCCTCTCCAGTGGCCATCTTCATCATCCTGGCACTCTCCATGACGAGGAGGGAGTAGTTCACCCTCGGGGCTGAGGGTATGTACCAGTAGCTATGTGTTTGATCTCTCCCTCTCTCTCTCTCTTTCGTGTTCTTGATTCGGAACGATCTTGATGTATCGCGAACTTTGCTATTATAGTTGGATCTTATCATGTTTCTCCCCCTCTACTCTCTTGTGATGAATTGAGTTTTCCCTTTGAAGTTATCTTATCGGATTGAGTCTTCAAGGATTTGAGAACACTTGATGTATGTCTTGCATGTGCTTATCTGTGGTGACAATGGGATATCACGTGATCCACTTGATGTATGTTTTGGTGATCAACTTGCGAGTTCCGTGACCTCGTGAACTTATGCATAGGGGTTGGCACACGTCTACGTCTTGACTCTCCGGTAGAAACTTTGGGGCACTCTTTGAAGTTCTTTGTGTTGGTTGAATAGATGAATCTGAGATTGTGTGATGCATATCATATAATCATACCCACGGATACTTGAGGTGACATTGAAGTATCTAGGTGACATTAGGGTTTTGGTTGATTTGTGTCTTAAGGTGTTATTCTAGTACGAACTCTTGAATAGATCTATCAGAAAGAATAACTTTGAGGTGGTTTCGTACCCTACAATAATTTCTTCGTTTGTTCTCCACTATTAGTGACTTTGGAGTGACTCTTTGTTGCATGTTGAGGGATTGTTATATGACCCAATTATGTTATTATTGTTGAGAGAACTTGCACTAGTGAAAGTATGAACCCTAGGTCTTGTTTCCTAGCATTACAATACCATTTGTGCTCACTTTTATCATTAGTTACCTTGCTGTTTTTATATTTTTAGATTACAAAAACCTATATCTACCATCCATATTGCACTTGTATCACCATATCTTCGCGGAACTAGTGCACCTATACAATTTATCATTGTATTGGGTGTGTTGGGGACACAAGAGACTCTTTATTATTTGGTTGCAGGGTTGTTTGAGAGAGACCATCTTCATCCTACGCCTCCCACGAATTGATAAACCTTAGGTCATCCACTTGAGGAAAATTTGCTACTATCCTACAAACCTCTGCACTTGGAGGCCCAACAACGTCTACAAGAAGAAGGTTGTGTAGTAGACATCGAGCTCTTTTCTGGCGCCGTCGCCAGGGAGGTTAGCGCTTGTAGGTATATCTTTAGATCTTACAATCGAATCTTTTAGTTTCTTGTTTTATTACTAGTTTAGTCTATAAATGAAAACTACAAAAAATGGAATTAAGGTTACCTCATATGCTTCATATTTTTAATGTATTTCGTGAGAATAAGGATTCCGGTAATTGTGCCAAAGTGTTTGAAGAAGAATGTATTAAAATGTTTGGCACTAAATCTTTGGATGATGAGCATGATTGCAATATTGTTAATATGAATCCTTTGAATATCCATGATGCTAATGATATGCAAATCCACAAGCTTGGGGATGCTATGTTTGATGAAGATGATATTTTTTGTCCCCCAAGTTTTGATGAGCAAATTTATTTTGATGATAGCATGCCTCCTATTTATGATGATTATATTGATGAAAGTGGGTTTGGAAGAGTGTCTAATTTAGGAAGTAATGATCCCACTATTTTGGAGGGTGTTGAATCTTATTGTGATAATTATGAAAGTGGGTTTGGAGAGGTCATGACTTTAGTTAATGTTAATCCCACTATTTTGGAAGAGTGTCAACTTTGCATACATGTGGATCGTGTTAAGAATATGTTCTGTGATAGCTATATTGTTGAATTTGCTTATGATCCTACATGTAATTATTATGAGGGAGGAACATATGCTTGTAGGAATTGCAATAATACCAAGTTTCCTCTCTATGTGTTGAAAATCTTGAAGATTTGCTTGTTTTACCTTCCTATGCAAGTTGATTATTGTTCCCATAAGTTGTTCGTTCACAAAATCCCTATGCATAGGAAGTGGGTTAGGCTTAAATGTGCTAGTTATATTCTTCATGATGCTCTATTTATGTTTATTCTTATCTTTTATGTGAGCATCATTAAAATCATCATGCCTAGCTAGGGGCGTTAAACGATAGCGCTTGTTGGAAGGCAACCCAATTTTATTTTTGCTCCTTGCTTTTTGTTACTGTTTAGTAATAAATAATTCATCTAGCCTCTTTTTAGATGTGTTTTTATGTTTTAATTAGTGCTTGTGCCAAGTAGAACCTTTGGGAAGACTTGGGTGAAGTCTTTGCGATCTTGCTGTAAAAAATAGAAACTTTTGCGCTCACGAGTTTTGTTGCCATTGTTTACTGGAGAGTGCGATTAGGTTGATTCTTTTTTCAGATAATTAATAGACATATTCCTCATGCCCACCTATTTATTTAAGAATTTTTGGGGTTACATAAGTACACGTTTGATACAGATTACCACAGACTGTTCTGTTTTTGACAGATTCTATTTTCATTGTGTTGTTTGCTTATTTTGATGAATCTATGAGTAGTATCGGAGGGTATGAACCATAGATAACTTGGAATACATTAGATATTACACCAATATGAATTTAGAATGAGTTTACAACAGTACCTAAGTAGTGATTTATTTTCTTATACTAACGGAGCTTACGAGTTTTCTGTTAAGTTTTGTGTTGTGAAGTTTTCAAGTTTTGGGTAAAGATTCGATGGACTATGGAATAAGGAGTGGCAAGAGACTAAGCGTGGGTATGCCCAAGGCACCCCAAAGTAATATTAAAGGACAACCAAGAGCCTAAGCTTGGGGATTCCCCGGATGGCATCCCCTCTTTCGTCTTCGTTCATCGGTAACTTTACTTGGAGCTATATTTCTATTCACCACATGATATGTGTTTTGCTTGGAGCGTCATTTTATTTTATTTTGTTTTGCTTGCTATTTGTATAAAATACCAAGATCTGAAATTCTTAAATGTTAGAGAGTCTTCACATAGTTGCATAATTATTCGACTACTCATTGATCTTCACTTATATCTTTTGGAGTTGTTTGCCGTTTGCTCTAGTGCTTCACTTATATCCTTTTAGAGCACGGTGGTGGTTTTATTTTATAGAAATTATTGAACTCTCATGCTTCACTTATATCATTTTGAGAGTCTTTAGAACAGCATGGTAATTTGCTTTGGTTATGAATTTAGTCCTAATATGACAGGCATCCGAGATGGGTATAATAAAAACTTTCATATAAGTGCATTGAATACTATGAGAAGTTTGATACTTGATAATTGTTTTGAGATATGAAGATGGTAATATTAGAGTCGTGCTAGTTGAGTAATTGTGAATTTGAGAAATACTTGTGTTGAGGTTTGCAAGTCCTGTAGCATGCACGTATGGTAACCGTTGTGTGACAAATTTGAAGCATGAGGGGTTTCTTTGATTGCCTTCCTTATGAGTGGAGGTCGGGGACGAGCGATGGTCTTTTCCTACCAATCTATCCCCCTAGGAGCATGCGCGTAGTTCTTGGTTTTTGATGAATTGTAGATTTTTGCAATAAGTATGTGAGTTCTTTATGACTAATGTTGAGTCCATGGATTATACACACTCTCACCCTTCCATCATTGCTAGCCTCTTCGGTACCGTGCATTGCCCTTTGTCACCTCGAGAGTTGGTGCAAACTTCGCCGGTGCATCCAAACCCCGTGATATGATACACTCTGTCACACATAAACCTCCTTATATATTCCTCAGAACAGCCACCATACCTACCTATTATGGCATTTCCATAGCCATTCTGAGATATATTGCCATGCAACTTTCCACCGTCCCGTTCATCATGACACACATCATCATTGTCATATTGCCTTGCATGATCATGTAGTTGACATCGTATTTGTGGCAAGGCCACCATGCATAATTTATCATACATGTCACTCTTGATTCATTGCCCATCCCGGTACACCGCCGGAGGCATGCATATAGAGTCATATTTTATTCTAGTATCGAGTTGTAATCTTTGAGTTGTAAATAAATAGAAGTGTGATGATCATCATTAATAGAGCATTGTCCCGGAAAAAAAGGAAAGGCCAAATAAAAAAAGGAAAGGCCAAATAAAAAAAGGAAAAAAAAGAAAGGCCAAAAAGGCCAAATAAAAAAGAAAAAAATATAAAATAAGGAGGGACAATGCTACCATCCTTTTTCCACACTTGTGCTTCAAAGTAGCACCATGATCTTCATGATAGAGAGTCTCTTGTTTTGTCACTTTCATATACTAGTGGGAATTTTTCATTATAGAACTTGGCTTGTATATTCCAACAATGGGCTTCCTCAAATGCCCTAGGTCTTCGTGAGCAAGCAAGTTGGATTCACACCCACTTAGTTTCTTTTGTTAAGCTTTCATACATTTATAGCTCTAGTGCATCCGTTGCATGGCAATCCCTACTCCTCGCATTGACATCAATTGATGGGCATCTCCATAGCCCGTTGATTAGCCGCGCCAATGTGAGACTTTCTCCTTTTTTGTCTTCTCCACACAACCCCCATCATTATATTTTATTCCACCCATAGTGCTATGTCCATGGCTCACGCTCATGTATTGCCTGAAAGTTGAAAAAAGTTTGAGATTACTAAAGTATGAAACAATTGCTTGGCTTGTCATCGGGGTTGTGCATGATGAGAGCATTTTTGTGTGATGAAAATGAAGCATAGCCAAACTATATGATTTTGTAGGGATAAGCTTTCTTTGGCCATGTTATTTTGAGAAGACATAATTGCTTAGTTTGTATGCTTGAAGTATTATTATTTTTATGTCAATATTAAACTTTTGTCTTGAATCTTATGGACCTGAATATTCTTTCCACAATAAATAGAATTACATGTATAAATATGTTAGGTAGCATTCCACATCAAAAATTCTGTTTTTATCATTTACCTACTCGAGGACGAGCAGGAATTAAGCTTGGGGATCCTTGATACGTCTCCAACATATCTATAATTTTTGATTGTTCCATGCTATTATATTATCAACCTTGGATGTTTTATATGCATCTATATGCTATTTTATATGATTTTTGGGACTAACCTATTAACCTAGAGCCTAGTGCCAGTTTCTGTTTTTTCCTTGTTTTTGAGTGTTACAGAAAAGGAATACCAAACGGATTCCAATTGACGTGCCAATTTTTGATGATTTTTTATGGACCAAAAGAAGCCTCC
>NC_041392.1:542511489-542519339 GCF_002162155.2 Triticum dicoccoides | reverse complement strand
GCGGGCGCGGGGGCCTACCTCGTGGACGACTTGGGCACCTTCTTGACGTGAGACCTACGCCAAAAATTCCTATAAATACATAAACCTCCAGAAAATGACCTAGATCGGGAGTTCCGCCGCTAGAAACCTCTGTATCCACTGAAAACCTATCTAGACCCGTTCCGGCACCCTGTCGGAGGGGGGTTTCCTCTCCGGTGGCCATCTTCATCATCCCAGCGCTCTCCATGACGAGGAGGGAGTAGTTCACCTTCGGGGCTGAGGGTATATACCAGTAGCTATGTGTTTGATCTCTCTCTCTCTCTCTCTCTCTCTCTCTCTCTCGTGTTCTTGATTCGGAACAATCTTGATGTATCACGAGCTTTGCAATTATAGTTGGATCTTATGATGTTTCTCCCCCTCTACTATCTTGTGATGAATTGAGTTTTCCCTTTGAAGCTATCTTATCAGATTGAGTCTTTAAGGATTTGAGAACACTTGATGTATGTCTTGTATGTGCTTATCTATGGTGACAATGGGATATCACGTGATCCACTTGATGTATGTTTTGGTGATCAACTTGCGAGTTCCGTGACCTCATGAACTTATGCATAGGGGTTGGCACACGTTTTCGTCTTGACTCTCCGGTAGAAACTTTGGGGCACTCTTTGAAGTTCTTTGTGTTGGTTGAATAGATGAATCTGACATTGGAGTATCTAGGTGACATTAGTGTTTTGGTTGATTTGTGTCTTAAGGTGTTGTTCTAGTACGAACTCTTGAATAGATCGATCAGAAAGAATAACTTTGAGGTGGTTTCATACCCTACAATAATCTCTTCATTTGTTCTCCTCTATTAGTGACTCTGGAGTGACTCTTTGTTGCATGTTGAGGGATTGTTATATGATCCAATTATGTTATTATTGTTGAGAGAACTTGCACTAGTGAAAGTATGAACCCTAGGTCTTGTTTCCTAGCATTGCAATACCGTTTGTGCTCACTTTTATCATTAGTTACCTTCCTGTTTTTATATTTTCAGATTACAAAAACCTATATCTACCATTCATATTGCACTTGTATCACCATCTCTTCGTCGAACTAGTGCACCTATACAATTTACCATTGTATTGGGTGTGTTGGGGACACAAGAGACTCTTTGTTATTTGGTTGCAAGGTTGTTTGAGAGAGACCATCTTCATCCTACGCCTCCCACGAATTGATAAACCTTAGGTCATCCACTTGAGGGAAATTTGCTACTGTCCTACAAACCTCTGCACTTGGAGGCCCAACAACGTCTTCAAGAAGAAGGTTGTGTAGTAGACATCATGACTCTTTGTTGCATGTTGAGGGATTGTTATATGATCTAATTATGTTATCATTGTTGAGAGAACTTACACTAGTGAAAGTATGAACCCTAGGCCTTGTTTCAAAGCATTGCAATATCGTTTTCGCTCACTTTTGTTAATTGTTACCTTGCTGTTTTTATATTTTCAGATTACAAAACCTATATCTACCATCCATATTGCACTTGTATTACCATCTCTTCGTCGAACTAGTGGACCTATGCAATTTACCATTGTATTGGATGTGTTGGGGACACAAGAGAATCTTTGTTATTCGGTTGCAGCGTTGTTTGAGAGAGACCATCTTCATCCTACGCCTACCACGGATTGATAAACCTTAGGTCATCCACTTTAGGGAAATTTGCTAGTGTCCTACAAAATTATGCGCTTGGAGGCCCTACATGAGTCTACAAGAAGAAGGTTGCATACTAGACATTAGGTGAAAGCGTGGACATCAGCGATGAAGCGAGCTGGGGGCGCTGAGGAGCAACAAAGGTGTCGCGGGAAGGCAGAGCATGGACAGCAGGCGGCCGGAGTGAAGTGGGGAACGGTGAGCAGGGGCGCGGCTGCTACCTCTTGAGCACTGCGTTGGTTTTCCCTTGAAGAGGAAAGGGTGATGCAGTAGAGTAGCGTAAGTATTTCGCTCGGTTTTTGAGAACCAAGGTATCAATCCAGTAGGAGACTACACGCAAGTCCCTCGTACCTACACAAACAAATAAGAACCTCGCAACCAACGCGATAAAGGGGTTGTCAATCCCTTCCCGGCCACTTACGAGAGTGAGATCTGATAGAGATAATAATAATAAGATAAATATTTTTGGTATTTTTATGATATAGATTGAAAGTAAAGATTGTGAAATAAAATAGTTTGGAAACTTATATGATAAAAGATAGACCCGGGGGCATAGGTTTCACTAGTGGCTTCTCTCAAGATAGTATAAGTATTACGGTGGGTGAACAAATTACTGTCGAGCAATTGACAGAAAAGTGCATAATTATGAGAATATCTAGGCATGATCATGTATATAGGCATCACGTCCGCGACAAGTAGACCGAAACGATTCTGCATCTACTACTATTACTCCACACATCGACCGATATCCAGCATGCATCTAGAGTATTAAGTTCATAAGAACAAAGTAACACATTAAGCAAGATGACATGATGTAGAGGGATAAACTCAAGCAATATGCTATAAACCCCATCTTTTTATCCTCGATGGCAACAATACAATACGTGCCTTGCTGCCCTTACTGTCACTGGGAAAGGACACTGCAAAATTGAACCCAAAGCTAAGCACGTCTCCCATTGCAAGAAAGATCAATCTAGTAGGCCGAACCAAACTGATAATTCGAAGAGACTTGCAAAGATAATTATATCATGCATATAAGAATTCAGAGAAGAACCAAATATTGTTCATAGATAATCTTGATCATAAACCCACAATTCATCGGATCTCGACAAACACACCACAAAAAGAGTTACATCGAATAGATCTCCAAGAAGATCAAGGAGAACTTTGTATTGAGATCCAAAGAGAGAGAAGAAGCCATCTAGCTAATAACTATGGACCCGAAGGTCTGAGCTAAACTACTCAAACATCATCGGAGAGGCTATGGTGTTGATGTAGAAGCCCTCCGTGATCGATCCCCCCTCTGGCGGAGCTCCGAAAAAGGCCCCAAGATGGGATCTCTTGGGTACAGAAGGTTGCGGCGGTGGAAATAGGGTTTCGTGGTGCTCCTGGATGTTTTCGGGGTATATGGGCATATATATGAGGAAGAAGTAGGTCGGTGGAGCTACGAGGGGCCCACGAGGGTGGGGGCGCGCCCAAAGGGGCAGGCGCGCCTCCCTGCCTCGTGGGCTCCTTGTTGATTTCTTGACGTCCACTCCAAGTCCGTGGATCACGTTTGTTCCAAAAGTAACTCTCCCGAAGGTTTCATTCCATTTGGATTCCATTTGATATTCCTTTTCCTCGAAACACTGAAATAGGCAAAAAAACAACAATTTGCATGGGCCCCTGGGTTAGTAGGTTAGTCACAAAAATAATATAAAAGTGTATAAATAATCCCATTAACATCCAAAACAGATAATATAATAGCATGGAACAATAAAAAATTATAGATACGTTGGAGACGTATCAAGCATCCCCAAGCTTAATTCCTGCTCGTCCTCGAGTAGGTAAATGATAAAAACATAATTTTTGATGTGGAATGCTACCTATCATAATTCTCAATGTAATTTTCTTTATTGTGACATGAATATTCAGATCCGAAAGATTCAAGACAAAAGTTTAATATTGACATAAAAACAATAATACTTCAAGCATACTAACTAAGCAATCATGTCTTCTCAAAATAACATGGCAAAAGAAAGTTCATCCCTACAAAATCATATAGTTTGGTCATGCTCCATTTTCGTCACACAAGAATGCTCTCATCTTGCACAACCCCGATGACAAGCCAAAAATTGTTTCATACTTTAGTAATCTCAATCTTTTTTCAACTTTCATGCAATACATGAGCATGAGCCATGGATATAGCACTACGGGTGGAATAGAATAATATGATGGGGGTTATGTGGAGAAGACAAAAAAAGGAGAAAGTCTCACATTGACGCGGCTAATCAACGGGCTAGGGAGATGCCCATCAATTGATGTCAATGCAAGGAGGAGGGATTGCCATGAAACAGATGCACTAGAGCTATAAATGAAAGCTCAACAAAAGAAACTAAGTGGGTGTGCATCCAACTTGCTTGCTCACGAAGACCTAGGGCATTTGAGGAAGCCCATTGTTGGAATATACAAGCCAAGTTCTATAATGAAAAATTCCCACTAGTATATGAAAGTGACAAAACAAGAGACTCTCTATCATAAAGATCATGGTGATACTTTGAAGCACACGTGTGGAAAAAGAGGATAGTAGCATTGTCCCTTTTTATTTCTTTTTTTCTTTTTTGGGCCTTTCCTATTTTTTGGCCTTTCTTTTTTTTGGACAATGCTCTATTAATAATGATCATCACACTTCTATTTATTTACAACTCAATGATTACAACTTGATACTAGAACAAAATATGACTCTATGTGAATGCCTCCGGTGGTGTACCAGGAAAGCAATGAATCAAGAGTGACATGTATGATAAATTATGCATGGTGGCTTTACCACAAATATGATGGCAACTACATGATCATGCAAAGCAATATGACAATGATGAAGCGTGTCATAAATGAAATAGTGGAAAGTTGCATGGAAATATATCTCGGAATGGCTATGAAAATGCCATAATAGGTAGGTATGGTGGCTGTTTTGAGGAATATATAAGGAGGTTTATGTGTGACAGAGCATATCATATCATGGGGTTTGGATGCACCGACGAAGTTTGCACCAACTCTCAAGGTGAGAAAGGGCAATGCACGGTAGCGAAGAGGCTAGCAATTATGGAAGGTGAGAGTGTGTATAATCCATGGTCTCATCATTTGTCATAAAGAACTCATATACTTATTGCAAAAATCTACAAGTCATCAAAAACCAAGCACTACGCACATGTTCCTAGGGGGATAGATTGGCAGGAAATTGTTGGGGAACATAGTAATTTCAAAAAAATTCATACGCACACACATGATCATGGTGATGCATAGAAACGAGAGGGGAGAGTGTGTCTACGTACGCTCGTAGACCGAATGCGGAAGCGTTAGCACAACGCGGTTGATGTGGTCGTACGTCTTCACGATCCGACCGATTCAAGTACCGAACGCACGTCGCCTCCAAGTTCTGCACACGTTCAACTCGATGGCGTCCCGCGAGCTCCGATCCAGCAAAGCTTCACAGGAGAGTTTCGTCAGCACGACGGCGTGGTGACGGTGATGATGATGCTACCGACGCAGGGCTTCGCCTAAGCATCACTAGGATATGATCGAGGTGGATTATGGTGGAGGGGGGCACCGCACACGGCTAAGAGATCAATGATCAATTGTTGTGTCTACGGGGTGCCCCCCTGCCCCCATATATAAAGGAGCAAGGGGGAGGAGGCGGCTGGCCAGGGAGAGGCGCGCCAAGGGGGAGTCCTACTCCCACTAGGAGTAGGACTCCTCCTATTCCTAGTAGGAGTAGGAGAGGGGGAAGGAAAGGGAGAGGAGGAGAAGGAAAGAGGGGGCCGGCCCCCTTGCCCTAAACCAATTCGGTTTGGGCCTTGGGGGGCGCACCCCACACTACCCTTGCTGCCCTCTATTTCCACTAAGGCCCATGTAGGCCCATTAAGCCCCCCCGGGGGGGGGGGTTCTAGTAACACCCCGGTATTCCGATATATGTCTGAAACCTTCCGGAACCTTTCTGGTGTCCGAACATAGTCGTCCAGTATATCGATCTTTACATCTCGACCATTTCGAGACTCCTTGTCATGTCCGTGATCATATCTGGGACTCCGAACTACCTTTGGTACATCAAAACACAGAAACTCATAATACCGATCGTCACCGAACTTTAATCGTGCGGACCCTACGGGTTCGAGAACTATGTAGTCATGTAGACATGACCGAGAAACATCTCCGGTCAATAACCAATAGTGGAACTTGGATGCTCATATTGGCTCCAACATATTCTACGAAGATCTTTATTGGTCAAACCGCATAACAACATACGTTGTTCCCTTTGTCATCGGTATGTTACTTGCCCGAGATTCGATCGTCCGTATCTCAATACCTAGTTCAATCTCGTTACCGAAAAGTCTCTTTAATCGGAGTGACAAATCCTAATCTCGAAATACACCAACTCAACAAGTACCTTCGGAGACACCTATAGAGCACCTTTATAATCACCCAGTTATGTTGTGATGTTTCATAGCACACAAAGTGTTCCTCCGGTAAACGAGAGTTGCATAATCTCATAGTCATAGGAACATGTATAAGTCATGAAGAAAGCAATAGCAACATACTAAAAAATCAAGTGCTAAGCTAACGGAATGGGTCAAGTCAATCACATTATTCTCGTAATGATGTGATCCCATTAATCAAATGACAACTCATGTGTATGGCTAGGAAACAACGAGCTAGTCAAGTAGAGGCATACTAGTGACACTCTGTTTGTCTATGTATTCACACATGTATCATGTTTCCGGTTAATACAATTCTAGCATGAATAATAAACATTTACCATGATATAAGGAAATAAATAATAACTTTATTATTGACTCTAGGGCATATTTCCTTCAGTCTCCCACTTGCACTAGAGTCAATAATCTAGATTACACAGTAATGATTCTAACACCCATGGAGCCTTGGTGCTGATCATGTTTTGCTTGTGGAAGAGGCTTACTCAACGGGTCTGCAATATTCAGATCTGTATGTATCTTGCAAATCTCTATGTCTCCCACCTGGACTTGATCCCAGATGGAGTTGAAGTGTCTCTTGATGTGCTTGGTTCTCTTGTGAAATCTGGATTCCTTTGCCAAGGCAATTGCACCAGTATTGTCACAAAAGATTTTCATTGGACCCGATGCACTAGGTATGACACCTAGATCGGATATGAACTACTTCATCCAGACTTCTTCATTCGCTGCTTCCGAAGCAGCAATGTACTCCGCTTCACATGTAGATCCCGCCATGACGCTCTGTTTAGAACTGCTCCAACTGACAGCTCCACCGATTAATATAAACACGTATCCGGTTTGCGATTTAGAATCGTCCGGATCAGTGTCAAAGCTTGCATCAACGTAACCATTTACGATGATCTCTTTGTCACCTCCATAAGAGAGAAACATATCCTTAGTCCTTTTCAGGTACTTCACGATGTTCTTGACCATTGTCTAGTGATCCTGTAACATCCCAAATTTTCAATTTGGAATGTTATACACAAGATCATCATTGCATAGCATATTTTATTGCATTTGGTTGATCCTAGAAATTCTACGCGACTCAAGGACCCTCGGAGAGAGTTGGGGATTTCGTTATTTTCATATTTGAGTTTTCTCAAATTTTGAAAATAGGATCATTTGATTTTATTTATTTTATCTTCAATTATTTCTATCATCCAAATATGAGAGAGGGAATAAAATGACTTTCCCAAAATAAAGAAATAGTGAGAATTTAATAAAAAGATCAAATAAGATTTTATTTTGGCTTTATTTGCTATTTTATTTGAATTTAGGAAAAATTGCATGTTTTCAAAAATTGCATTTAGGGCCAAGAAAATGTTCATCCTGTCCTAAATATTTTATTTAGACGGTGAAAATTTGTTTTGGCAATTTTAGATTTTTATTTATTTTTGTAGTATTTTTTTAGTTTCGGCGAAATTGTTTTAAAAAAAAACCGCGCCCGACTAGGCCAAGGGCCCAGCCGAGCCAGGCCAGCCCAGCCGCCGCCGCCTCCCGCTCGACCAGCCGCCGGACTCGGGAGGAGTCCGAGACGGAGCCGCCTCGCCGCCGCCCGACCCCCTCCCCAAGTCAGCCCCCTCCTCTTAAATAGCCGCCCCGCCGCCGCCCTCTCCTCATCCCGCCGCCCCGCACCGCAGCCCGCCCCCACCGCCTGCGTTGCTGCCGCCGCCC
>NC_041392.1:542360938-542511048 GCF_002162155.2 Triticum dicoccoides | reverse complement strand
CGCCCCGCCGCGCGCTGCACGTCACCGCCGCCGCCGCCACTGTTGTGCCGCCCCGCCGCCCCGCATCGCCACCGCCACCGCCCGGAGCTCCGCCGGAGTTTCACCGGAGCCCGAGCTGAGGTAGCCGCCCGCCGCCCGGTTTTCTGAGAGAAACCGCTTCGGTTTTTTTAGAAAACCCTAGTTTTCATTTTTTTAATAGATCGGTTTTTTCCGATTTATTTATTTAGCAAGCGTTCGCTCATTCGTTCGTTTTAACGAACGCGTTTATCGTTTAGTTCCAGATAACGAACGTTCCTTCGTTAATCTGTTCATCGTTTTTCTTTTTCTCGGATTAAATCCATGATTTTTCTGATCGCGATTCCTAATCCAATTTTCGTTTTAGTTTAACTTTTCGCTCGTTTATCGGAATCAGGCGATTCAAGCGCCTGGAGTTTCGTCTTGAAACCCTCTTTCTGTTTAACCAACTCAAACAAGTTTTTGCCTCAGTAAAAATTTGACCTAGATCCTGAATAGTAAATGAAGCTTGTTTCTTTTGTCGTTTGTTTTTCGTTGCTTCGTTCAATTTGATTCTTTTTGCCGACCGGAGTTCTTAAGTTGAACTATCTGGTTAGATCTCTTATTTGAGTTTTACCTGTGCATTAGATGAGTACTTATTGTATGCTTGTTTGTTTGCGATAGAGTACCCAGAGTGCGCCGCTTGCTACTTCGAATCGCTAGGTTTTGTGGATCATCAGCAAGGCAAGTAACACTTTGATCATACCTCCTACTACCCAGTTTTTATTGCATTAGATCAACCCTCAAACATTGCATGATTAGGATCTAATTAAATTGTGGGTTTGGGAAGTAGATGAGGTAGAACCTATTACCTATTATTATCAAACCTTTGGGAGTTACTTCTATGTTTGCTTATTATGCCATGCTATGCTAGTAGATGTGGATTGGGTGAGTGAAATCCATGACAGATGTGAGTTTGTTAAATTAACGGTTTATCTAAGGTGGCAACTTTAATACACATCTGGGTGGATTGAGGCACCTGGGTATTCCAGCGATTGCCTGTTTTTCTTTTGGACCGCCACCCAGGCTCAAAGGGATCATGAGATTATTCATACTAGAAACTTCCGTGTGCAGCCACAAGCTACTATGGGCTCTAGCATAGTTGACTAAGTCGTGCGAACTCTTACAGTGGTAGACTAGCAGATGTAGGGGATGTAGGTTGGTACGGTCTACCCGTTCGTAAGGTGCTAGCGCTTCTGAAAGACTATGTCTCGGTCATCCGTTTCTCAAACATCTTGTAGTGCGAGAAATCCAACGGTGGAGATCAGGTCTTGTGGGGAAAAGTGCGCAAACCTCTGCAGAGTGTATAAACTAATCATGGTTAGCCGTGTCCCTGGTTATGGACAACTTGAGTATCTAGTACCCGGATTATCATATGAATCTCATCATGTTACTTTAATTAATTTTGTTGGGTTTTAATGATGATGCTTAATTGGGATTGAGAGGGTGTCTACACTCTCAATGTTTAACAACTACCATGATAGTTAAATAAAATTTATTTCTTTGCAGTAGGGAAAAATTGGCTTTATGCAAAACTGTAACCATAGAGCTTTCCACCAGCCAAATATGCATATAGTATAGCCTTATTCTTTCATTGCTCTCTATGTGTTACATTGCCAGCATATTCCATGTGCTGACCCATTTCGGGCTGCAACGTTCATGTTGCATACATTTTAGACGACGAGTAAGGTGCCTTTTAGGTCGTGGTTCTATACTCAGTGATGCCATTGGAGTTGATGGACTCACTTATCTTCCAAGCCTTCCGCTGTTATCGTTATTAGATGGCCTTAAGCCATATTTATTGTAATAAGTTCTCTTTTGAGACACTCGATGTAATAAGTGTGTGGTTGCTACTCTGTTATAAATCCTTCAAGTACTGTGTGGTGTCAGCATTACTGATCCAGGGATGACACCTGAGCACAGAGATTGGACCGTTCGAGGTCTGGTCGCTACAAGATGGTATCAGAGCACACGCTGACTATAGGACACGACCACTAAGCTAAAGCCCTAGATCACTACTCACTCTGCTCATTCCGACTCCTCATGTTTTCTACTCTTTTAGGATGGCGGATGCAAGGAACAAGTTCACGCAACCGGATGAAGATACACCCTTTGGACGTCATTTGAAGGAAGTCACTAGATATCTGAACATAGGAGTACCAAGCTTCACCGGAACCTACAACGCCACTTTACCTAAAGAAGAGCGCTGGATGATTCAAGTTCAAGTTCCAGGAAGGACGTTCATGCCAGTCACCAAGCCCATAGAGTTTTCCTTTGATGCACCAACCTGGAGTCTAGGAAAGAGCATGGCAGCCCACATCGCCATGGGACGCATTAGAGAAGTTTACCGTAATGACCTCAAGGATACTATCTACCAGATTTGTGGGCGCCGAGATGAGCACTGGGAGATGATCAGCACCAGGAAGGATAGATCAATTGCAACTTTTATCCAGGAGTTAAACCAGCACATTCGACATCAGGAGAACCAGATGTGCGCCAACATGATAGATCTGAAGAAAGCAAGGACTAGAATCAAGGAACTGGAGGAAGAACTCAAGGCTACACGTGAAGATTATGAAGAAGAAATTGAAGTATTAGTGGGGAAGAATGACGATCTGATCAAGAAGATTGGAATATTTATGGGAGGCCCTACGCCTGTAGAGGAAGACGAAGAACCCAAGGAGATTCATCCGGAAGACTACATCATCATCGACGACACCGACTCGGATCCAGATGATAGTGATGATGACTATGTTGACGAAGCTGGAGCAGATATCATGGAGTCTGCAACCGAAGAATATTTCTAGTAGACCACCTCATCAGTAGTAGTAGTCCACCATGTAAATATAGTAGTCCGAGCACTTTTGCGATAGTTAGATCGATTGTATGCCCTTGTTTGATTGAATGAAGTGAATTGTTTGCTTTTGCCTCATGTGCATATGGGTAGTGTTTTCTCTCTAGACCCCTCTCTGTTCTTAATCTCATCTCTTCTAAACCCTCAATGCCTCCGAGACGTGACCCCAGATTTACCTTCCCACCGGAGCTCACCCAGTTGATCCAGCAGCAGAACACGTTGATGCAGTTGCTAGTCCAGAATCATAAACAGGGGAACAACAACAACCCACCACCACCACCACCACCTGTTGATCACTTAGCCCGTTTTCTTAGGCTGAATCTGCCGGTGTTTTCCAGTAGCACTGATCCGATAGTAGCGGATGATTGGCTCCGCAAGACAGCAAGGGAGTTGACCACGGCAGGATGCATAGATATGGAAAAGGTGCAGTTTGCCGCACATCAGCTTGAAGGACCCGCAGCATCATGGTGGGAGAATTGCACCGCCACTTTCCCTATCGACACTGTCACATGGGACCAATTCCAGCAGGCTTTCCGTATTGCCCATGTTTCAGCAGGAGCTATAGCCATGAAGAAGTGTGAGTTTCGCAACTTGCGCCAAGGAGGACGGACAGTTGGCCAGTATGTGGAGGACTTTAGTAAGCTAGCACGTTATGCTCCAGATGACGTTGCTACGGATGCAGCTAAGAAGGAGAAGTTTCTGGAAGGACTGAATGATGAGTTGAGCATGCAGTTGATGGTAGAAACCTTCAACAACTACCAGGAGTTGGTAGATCGTGCTCTTATGATTGAATGGAAGCAACAGTAGATTGAGAATTGTAAGAGGAAGTATGGACAAGGGAAGTATAATTCCGGAGCTCAGCAGAAACCACGTTTTGCCCCTAGACCGGGAGGACATATTCAGCATACCCATGGAGGAGGTAGCTCGCACAATCATAATGGCACCAAGAATGGTAATGGGAATGGAGGAAGCAATGGCCTGAACGTACCAACCCATCAACCCCAGCCAAGAGAGACCTGAGCCAAGCCACTTGCTTTAAGTGCCAGAAGACCGGACATTATGCCAATGAATGTCCTGAATCCCAGAATGGAAATGGCAATGGAAGCTCTGGGAAGAAGCCGAACCCTTTCAACAGGGGACAGGTGAACCACGTAAATGTGGAGGAGGTTGAAGCCCAGCCTGATGCAGTAATAGGTAAGTTTTTGGTTAAGTCTTTTACTGCAATCATTCTTTTTGATACTGGTGCATCGCATTCATACATATCAAGGGGATTTGTGGATAAGTATGAACTGCCAACCCAAGCCCTTAGGTCACCCATGTTAGTAACCTCGCCTGGAGCAGAGTATATGGCTAGTCTATGGTGTGATCGGTTACCATTAAGGATTGGTAACTATGTATTTCCCTCGGACCTAATAGTATTGGAATCTCAAGGATTGGATGTGATATTAGGCATGGATTGGTTGTCGAAGTATGAAGGGAACATTGAATGTGCCAGTAAGTCAATTTTGCTTACCACCCCAGAAGGGAGAAGGATCAAGTATGTATCCCGGCATGTGCCAAAAAGGACTCAAGTAAATTGCTTAACAGGAGTTGTGCAGGAGGAAGTACCAGTAGTGAAGGATTTCCCGGATGTATTTCCAGAGGAGTTGCCAGACATGCCACCAGATAGAGACATTGAGTTTTTGATTGAGCTTTTGCCAGGCACAAGGCCAATATCTAAAAGACCATACAGGATGCCCGCAAAGGATTTGGAAGAGATTAAGAAGCAGATTAAGGAGTTACTGGATAAAGGTTATATTCGCCCAAGTTCTTCACCTTGGGGATCGCCAGTACTTCTAGTAGAGAAGAAGGATAGAAGGATGGATCGTTAAGGATGGTTGTTGATTATCCAGGATTGAATGAAGTAACCATCAAGAACAAGTACCCACTACCAATGATCAATGATCTGTTTGATCGATTGCAAGGAGCTAAGGTATTTTCCAAGATTGATCTGTGATCAGGGTACCATCAGTTGAAGATTCGAGAACAGGATATACCTAAGACGGCTTTTACCACCAGGTATGGGCTGTACGAGTATACCGTTATGTCATTTGGTCTGACTAACACACCCGCATATTTTATGAACATGATGAACAAAGTGTTTATGGAGTTTTTGGATAAGTTCGTCGTAGTGTTCATCGATGATATCCTGGTTTACTCGAAAAATGAAGAGGAGCATAAGGAGCATTTGCGTTTGGTACTTGGTAAACTCAGAGAACATCAGTTATATGCCAAGTTTAGCAAATGTGAGTTTTGGTTGAAGGAAGTTGGATTCCTCGGACACGTTATATCTGGAGAAGGTATAGTAGTAGATCCCACCAAGGTTGACACTATGACAAACTGGGAAGCACCAACAACAGTTGGAGAGATCCAGAGTTTTCTTGGACTTGCAGGATACTACCGGATATTCATTGAAAATTTCTTGAAGATTGCGAAGCCTATGACGGAGTTGTTGAAGAAGGATACCAAGTTCAAATGGACCGAGGAATGTGAGGCCAGTTTCCAGGAGTTGAAGAAACGTTTGGTTACATCACCAGTGTTGATTTTGCCAGATCAGACCAAGGATTATGAGGTGTATTGGGACGCTTCACGTCGAGGACTTGGAGCCGTACTTATGCAGGAAGGAAGAGTTGTTTCCTATGCCTCACGGCAGCTTAAGCCTCATGAGTTGAATTATGCTACGCATGATTTGGAGTTAGCAGCCGTAGTGCATGCATTGAAGACTTGGAGACATTTTCTCATTGGAAACCATTGTGAGGTGTACACGGACCACAAGAGTTTGAAGTATATTTTCACACAGAAGGAGTTGAATCTCAGGCAAAGGAGATGGTTGGAGCTCATCAAGGATTATGATATGAGATTGCATTATCACCCTGGAAAGGCTAATGTAGTAGCTGACGCGTTGAGCCGTAAAAGTCATGTCAACACCTTAATGACGGGAGATTTACCAAGGGAGTTAGCCGAAAATCTTTGTGAGCTATGTTTAGAGATAGTCCCGAGAGGCTATGTAGCAGCATTGGAGATTCAGTCTACTTTGATGGATAAGATCAGAGAAGCTCAAAGGACTAACAAGGAGATTGCTTCTATTAAGGAGAAAATGAGCAAAGGAAAAGCTAAAGGATTTCGTGAGGATGAGCACGATACCTTATGGTTTGAAGACCGTGTTTATGTGCCCAATGACCCAGAGATCAGAAAGTTAATTCTGCAGGAAACCCATGATTCACCATATTCGATTCACCCAGGAAATACCAAGATGTATTTGGATTTGAAGGAGACTTTCTGGTGGACCGGAATGAAGAAGGATGTTGCAGAGTATGTAGCAGTTTGTGATGTATGTCAGAGAGTAAAGGCAGAGCATCAGAAGCCAACAGGATTGTTACAACCATTGCCAATACCCGAATGGAAGTGGGATAAGCTAGGCATGGATTTTATTACAGGATTGCCCAGAACTCGTTCAGTTGACTTGATTTGGGTTGTAGTCGATCGTTTGACAAAGGTAGCTCATTTCATTCCAGTGAAGACTACCTATACCAGTGCTAAGTTAGCAAAGATATACATGACCAGGATCGTATGTCTGCATGGTGTTCCAAGGAGCATTGTATCAGATAGAGGAACCCAGTTTACTTCAAAGTTCTGGAATCAGTTGCATGAAACTTTGGGTACCAGGCTAGAGTTTAGTACAACTTTCCATCCGCAGACAGATGGACAGACCAAGAGAGTCAATCAGATTTTGGAGGATATGCTGAGAGCTTGTGCGCTAGATTACGGATCTAGTTGGGACGAGAATTTTCCATACGCATAGTTCTCTTATAACATCAGTTATCAATCCAGTTTGAAGATGGCCCCTTTCGAAGCCTTGTACGGAAGGAGGTGCAGGACCCCATTGTCGTGGGATGAAGTTGGAGACCGACAGTTGTTTGGACCGGATCTGATTAAGGAGTCTGAATAGAAGGTGAAATTGATTCACGATAGGCTCAAGGTAGCCCAGTCTAGGCAGAAGAGCTACGCAGATTCAAAACGCAAGGAAACAGTTTATGAAGTCGGAGACCGTGTTTATCTTCGAGTATCTTCACTTCGAGGAGTTAAGCGCTTTGGAGATAAGGGAAAATTAGCGCCACGTTTTGTAGGACCATACAAAGTTTTGGAGCGTATGGGGGAAGTAGCCTACAAGTGGGAATTGCCTGAAGGATTGTCAGGAGTTCACGATGTATTCCACGTTTCCCAGTTGAAGAAGTGCCACGCGGAGATGGCTGATATACCACTGAGAGACACAGTGCCGCTGGAAGCGATTCAGTTGGATAGTGATTTGACCTATGAGGAGAAACCAGTTAAGATTCTTGAGTATGCCAGCCGAGTCACCCGTAGCAAGGTTATCATGTTTTGCAAAGTTCAGTGGAGCCACCACACGGAGGATGAAGCCACCTGGGAACGAGAGGAAGATCTGTTGAAGGACCACCCTCACCTATTTTCTAGCCAACCCGAATCTCGTGGGCGAGATTCATCTTAAGGGGTGTAGGTTTGTAACATCCGAAATTTTCAATTTGGAATGTTATACACTAGATCATCATTGCATAGCATATTTTATTGCATTTGGTTGATCCTAGAAATTCTACGCGACTCAAGGACCCTCGGAGAGAGTTGGGGATTTCGTAATTTTCATATTTGAGTTTTCTTAAATTTTGAAAATAGGATCATTTGACTTTATTTATTTTATCTTCAATTATTTCTATCATCCAAATACGAGAGAGGGAATAAAATGACTTTCCCAAAATAAAGAAATAGTGAGGATTTAATAAAAAAATCAAATAAGATTTTATTTTGGCTTTATTTTCTATTTTATTTGAATTTAGGAAAAATTGCACGTTTTCAAAAATTGCGTTTAGGGCCAAGAAAATGTTCATCCTGTCCTAAATATTTTATTTAGACGGTGAATTTTTTTTGGCAATTTTAGATTTTTATTTATTTTCTAGATTTTTTTAGTTTCAGCGAAATTGTTAGAAAAAACCCCGCGACCGACTGGGCCAAGGGCCCAGCCGAGCCAGGCCGGCCCAGCCGCCGCCGCCTATCGCTCGAGCAGCCGCCGGACTCGGGAGGAGTCCGAGCCGGAGCCACCTCGTCGCCGCCCTCTCCTCACCCCGCCGCCCTGCACCGCAGCCCGCCCCCGCCGCCTGCGCTGCTGCCGCCGCCCCGCCGCGCGTCGCACGTCACCGTCGCCGCTGCTGCGCCGCCCCGCATCACCACCACCGCCGCCCGGAGCCCCGCCGGAGTTTCGCCGGAGCCCGAGCCGAGGTAGCCGCCCGCCGCCCGGTTTTCTGAGAGAAACCGCTTCGTTTTTTAGAAAACCCTAGTTTTCGTTTTTTAAATAGATTGGTTTTTTCCGGTTTATTTATTTAGCGAGCGTTCGCTCGTTCGTTCGTTTTAACGAATGCGTTTATCGTTTAGTTCCAGATAATGAACGTTCGTTCGTTAATCTGTTCGTCGTTTTTCTTTTTCTCGGATTAAATCTGTGATTTTTCTGATCGCGATTCCTGATCCGATTTTCGTTTTAGTTTAACTTTTCGCTCGTTTATCGGAATCAGGCGATTCAAGCGCCTGGAGTTTCGTCTCGAACCCCTCTTTCCGTTTAACCAACTCAAACAAGTTTTTGCTTCAATAAAAATGTGACCTAGATCCAGAATAGTAAACGAAGCTTGTTTCTTTTGCCGCTTGTTTTTCGTTGCTTCGTTCGATTTCATTCTTTTTGCCGACCGGAGTTCTTAAGTTGAACTATCTGGTTAGATCTCTTATTTGAGTTTTACCTGTGCATTAGATGAGTACTTATTGTATGCTTGTTTGTTTGTGATAGAGTACCCAGAGTGCGCCGCTTGCTACTTCGAATCGCTAGGTTTTGCGGATCATCAGCAAGGCAAGTAACACTTTGATCATACCTCCTACTACCCAGTTTTTATTGCATTAGATCAACCCTCACACATTGCATGATTAGGATCTAATTAAATTGTGGGTTTGGGAAGTAGATGAGGTAGAACCTATTACCTATTATTATCAAACCTTTGGGAGTTACTTCTACGTTTGCTTATTATGCCATGCTATGCTAGTAGACGTGGATTGGGTGAGTGAAATCCATGACAGATGTGAGTTTGTTAAATTAACGATTTATCTAAGGTGGCAACTTTAATACACATCTGGGTGGATTGAGGCACCTGGGTATTCCAGCGATTGCCTGTTTTTCTTTTGGACCGCCACCCAGGCTCAAAGGGATCATGAGATTATTCATACTAGAAACTTCCGTGTGCAGCCACAAGCTACTATGGGCTCTAGCATAGTTGACTAAGTCGTGCGAACTCTTACAGTGGTAGACTAGCAGATGTAGGGGATGTAGGTTGGTACGGTCTACCCGTTCGTAAGGTGCTAGCGCTTCTGAAAGACTATGTCTCGGTCATCCGTTTCTCAAACATCTTGTAGTGCGAGAAATCCAACGGTGGAGATCGGGTCTTGTGGGGAAAAGTGCGCAAACCTCTGTAGAGTGTATAAACTAATCATGGTTAGCCGTGTCCCCGGTTATGGACAACTTGAGTATCTAGTACCTGATTATCATATGAATCTCATGATGTTACTTTAATTAATTTTGTTGGGTTTTAATGATGATGCTTAATTGGGATTGAGAGGGTGTCTACACTCTCAATGTTTAACAACTACCATGATAGTTAAATAAAATTTATTTCTTTGCAGTAGGGAAAAATTGGCTTTATGCAAAACTGTAACCATAGAGCTTTCCACCAGCCAAATATGCATATAGTATAGCCTTATTCTTTCATTGCTCTCTATGTGTTACATTGCCAGCATATTCCATGTTCTGACCCATTTCGGGCTGCAATGTTCATGTTGCATACTTTTTAGACGACGAGTAAGGTGCCTTTTAGGTCGTGGTTCTATACTCAGTGATGCCATTGGAGTTGATGGACTCATTTATCTTCCAAGCCTTCCGGTGTTATCGTTATTAGATGGCCTTAAGCCATATTTATTGTAATAAGTTCTCTTTTGAGACACTCGATGTAATAAGTGTGTGGTTGCTACTCTGTTATAAATCCTTCAAGTACTGTGTGGTGTCAGCATTACTGATCCAGGGATGACACCTGAGCACAGAGATTGGACCGTTTGAGGTCTGGTCGCTACAAGATGGTATCAGAGCACACGCTGACTGTAGGACACGACCACTAAGCTAAAGCCCTAGATCACTACTCACTCTTTTCATTCTGACTCCTCATCTTTTCTACTCTTTTAGGATGGCGGATGCAAGGAACAAGTTCACGCAACCGGATGAAGATATACCCTTTGGACGTCATTTGAAGGAAGTCACACTACTAGGGAAAACCTTATACACAGAATGTTACCAGTAGCGCTTGTTAAAATGAGGCGCTACTGCTACTTAGCAGCAGCGCGTCTGCTAGAACGGTGCTATTGTTACCCGCTTAGCAGTAGCGAGGCAGGAACACAACGCGGTACTACTATAATTGCCACACTGTTCCCGACGTGCTAGGTATAGTAGTAGTGCCCTTCTACGAACATCGCTACTACTACGGATTTTAGCAGCAACGCGTTTTGCCTCCCCACGCTACTGTTAAAGCTATTTTCACCTAACCCCTCGCGCGGCCTGATTCCCTCTCCTCTGCTTCCTCCCCCTATTCTCCTCTACTATTCCTCATTGCCTCCGCCTCGCGGCCGTCTCCCCCGACCCCGCCTCGCCGCCGTCTCCCCCGACCCCGCCTCGCCGCCGTCTCCCCCGACCCCGCCTCGCCACGCCTCGGTGCCGCCGTCTTCCCCGACCCCATCTCTCTCCCCGCCCTCTGTAAGCACTCTCCCCTTCCAATCCCTCTTCTCTGCTTAGTATGAACCCTAGCTATTTAATGCTAGTTAGTATGAACCCTAGGCTATTTTTAGTGCTAGTTAGTTAATTACTTATATGGTAATTAGGGCAGTAGTTCCTAGGTACTAATTAGTTAGTAAGAACTAGGTACTAATTAGGTATTAGTTTATTTTTATTTATAGTAAGTTTATTTTTTGTAAGAACTAATTGAATTAATAGAACTCGTTAGTAAGAACTTGTTGCTATTTTTTTAGTTAAAGCAATTTTTCTCGCATTGATGTGGACGATGCCTATCCCGCATTCTCGTTCTCGAGTCGGCGGAGGACGACACCTGCTTGACCAGATGGGCCATGTCCGGGACTGGGCTCCGCCGGGGTGGTACTGGGAGGCGCTACCTACCGGGAGGCGCAAGTTGGTGAGGAGCCAGCCTGTCATTGACCCGAACCTTCTTTGGTGGCAGTCGCGTGGGCCAGTGACGGTCCAGAGGCTCGAGGACTCCACGGAGGTGGTGCGTCACCGTGTCAGTGAGGAGGACGCGCACGTCTGTCGCTACTTGTTTGTGTTGGAGCACAGGTTCTCCAATACCTGGCAGGTTCTCCAGGGATCTCACTGGAGCTATGATCCCGTGATGGTTCCTTCTCTATGGGTGTCCACCGCCCGCACCGATACCCATCATGTGCTAGGGTTTTAGTTGTATTAGTGATGTTATATGTATGACACTATTTGGGATGTATTAGTGATAATATTCGACGATGTACAGACGCATGAGATGATTTACTTTTGCTTATTGAATGCATGCTAATTTGAGTCCTATAAGATATTTTGAAATGTATATCTTGTGTTGCTCAATATCCAAGTGGCCGGTCATGTTTGCAGGTTACACCTCCAAGTGGCCTATGTTTTGCCGGAGTGTTGATTCATTTCTGTTCCGGCAAATTTCAGGCGCTCAATATGTCCTATTTTAGCAAAGGTCATGCCGGATTTTCCATGAATTTTGGCATGACTTGTGCCAGAATATGTAGGAAATATCGAGTGCCCCGGATTTGTGTGTTGAGTATCCTGGTAGTTGTCTTTGATCGATTTTCAATTAATGTTTTAACTATGAACATAGGAAATGTCTGATGACGAAAAGGATTTCGGTATTTGCAAATACTGCGAAGACGAGCGCAGCCTGTGCAACGGAATCTTCCTAGATGATGATAGGCGCTTCAGCATCAAGCTGGACGAGAACTTCGAAGTGGATACAGTAAGTCACAACGACAAGTCTTTTTTCGTAATTAAGCATGACATCTGCTTCATTTGCTTCAACTTATATTATTTTTTACTATTGTACTAGCGTATCCCCTGCCATGCAAGAGTTTTTGTATTGGATAAGATAGGTTTCAGTCATACCATGGAGGTAAAGAAAGTTTACTTGAAGACCGAGCATGGTTATATTTTCCACGCTAAATTATACAATTCAGACGACTACACCTATTTTGGATGCAAAACATGGCGAGCACTATGCAAGACTTATGCATTTGAGCCTGGTATGGTTATCACCTTTGATAATCGTCCGGAAGATGATATTGAAGGTAATACCGACATCTGGGTCGATGTGCAGACGCCGCCAGTTATACCATTATGTAAGTTTCTCAACCATATTTATGTCTTTGATATTGTTTATTCAAAAATAGTTGACAACTAATTTGTATTGTCAGCTTATTTCGGTGCAAGAAAACATGTCCATGGCTTGGTAGACAGGATCTACTACTGTCCCGAGGCTGAACTCAACTGCGAGGAGCTAAGTCATTATGTTTCATGGCTTGAGGATCTTGATACTGTCAAGACAAATTTTCTTCCTGCATTTAGAAATGTTAGTACTGAAAACGTGCGACCAATAGTGTTCGTAATGAACTACGGTCACATCTATTTAGGAAGGATGGTAAGATTTTTACTATTTTTCCTCAGTGCATCTTTTCCATACATTATTTTTGAAGCTAAACTTCATTGCTAAGTATGTTACCATACGATGTTCTTCAACAGGGACTCCCGATGAATGTTGTGCCTTATGGGATCGAGACTAAAGGTACCATGAGCATTATTAGCTTACGACCAAGATATCCTACAGATTACTTTAGTGCATTCAAGATTAGCGACGAATGCTTAATAGTGCAAGACTGGACCAAATGTGTGATGGAGAAGCGCAGAGAAGTACTAGGGGCAGCAAACAGATGCGCTACCCACGATTAGGAGACAGGCTCATCTGCATGCTCCAACTTGATCAAGGAGGAGAGCTACACATGTTTTATGTTATTTTACCTAAGAGAGAGCAGCAGGAGTGATTAGCTAGCTAGAAATGAGTTTGAGGATGATGATGTGCTACACTATTACTATGATGATAAAATAGCTAGTGTTGGTGGTAATGACTATGATGATGATTAAATAGCTTGTGCTGGCGGATTAGATTCAAGTGGAGGCAACATGTGGTGCACATCGAAAGTACTACTAGTCCAAACTAGATCAAGTTTGGATTAGTAGTATACTTTTGACATGCACCACATATTGCCTCCACTTGAACCTAATCCACCTTCATTTGACACACTGTTATGGACATAATGATGTAAAACTCATAACTGGTATTGTACCAATATTTGTCCTATGGCGCATAAATACACTAAAAATAAAAAAATAAAAAAAGAATACTAGTAGCGATGGCGAGAAAACACACTGCCAGTAGTTACATTAGCAGTAGCGCGGGAGTGAACAAACGCTGCAGCTATTTGCCCTAGCAGTAGCATGTGCGGGCACGCGTTACTGCTAAGCAATAGCTGTAGCGCCTTATTAGTAGCGCGCCTACCCGCGCTACTAGTGAGCACAAAACCCGCGCTGTTGCTAGCCTTTTCCCTAGTAGTGTCACTAGATATCTGAACATAGGAGTACCAAGCTTCACCGGAACCTAGAACGCCACTTTATGTGAAGATGAGCGCTGGATGATTCAAGTTCAAGTTCCAGGAAGGACATTCATGCCAGTCACCAAGCCCATAGAGTTTTCCTTTGATGCACCAACCTGGAGTCTAGGAAAGAGCATGGCAGCCCACATCACCATGGGACGCATTGGAGAAGTTTACCACAATGACCTCAAGGATACTATCTACCAGATTTGTGGGCGCCGAGATGAGCACTAGGAGATGAACAGCACCAGGAAGGATAGATCAATTGCAGCTTTTATCCAGGAGTTAAACCAGCACATTCGATGTCAGGAGAACCAGATGTGCGCTGACATGATAGATCTGAAGAAGGCAAGGACTAGAATCAAGGAACTGGAGGAAGAACTCAAGACTACACGTGAAGATTATGAAGAAGAAATTGAAGTATTAGTGGGGAAGAATGACGATCTGATCAAGAAGATTGGAATATTTATGGGAGGCCCTACGCCAGTAGAGGAAGACAAAGAACCCTAGGAGATTCGCCCGGAGGACTACATCATCATCGACGACACCGACTCGGATCTAGATGATAGTGATGATGACTATGTTGATGAAGCTGGAGCAGATATCATGGAGTCTGCAACCAAAGAATATTTATAGTAGACCACCTCATCAGTAGTAGTAGTCCACCATGTAAATATAGTAGTCCGAGCACTTTTGCGATAGTTAGATCGATTGTATGCCCTTGTTTGATTGAATGAAGTGAATTGTTTGCTTTTACCTCATGTGCATATGGGTAGTGTTTTCTCTCTAGACCCCTCTTTGTTCTTAATCTCATCTCTTCTAAACCCTTAGTGCCTCCGAGACATGACCCCAGATTTACCTTCCCACCGGAGCTCGCCCAGTTGATCCAGCAGCAGACCATGTTGATGTAGTTGCTAGTCCAGAATTAGAATCAGGGGAACAACAACAACAACCCACCACCACCACCACCACCTGTTGATCACTTAGCCCATTTTCTTAGGCTGAATCCGCCGGTGTTTTCCAGTAGCACCGAGCCGATAGTAGCGGATGATTGGCTCCACAAGACAGCAAGGGAGTTGACCACGGCAGGATGCACAAATACAGAAAAGGTGCAGTTTGCCGCACATCAGCTTGAAGGACCCGCGGCATCATGGTGGGAGAATTTCACCGTCACTTTCCCTATTGACACTGTCACATGGGACCAGTTCCAGCAGGCTTTCCGTACTGCCCATGTTTCAGCAGGAGCTATGGCCATGAAGAAGCGTGAGTTTCGCAACTTGCGCCAAGGAGGATGGACAGTTGGCTAGTATGTGGAGGACTTTAGTAAGCTAGCACGTTATGCTCCAGATGATGTTGCTACAGATGCAGCTAAGCAGGAGCAGTTTCTGGAAGGACTGAATGATGAGTTGAGCATACAGTTGATGGTAGCAACCTTCAACAACTACCAGGAGTTGGTAGATCGTGCTCTTATGATTGAAGGGAAGCAACAGTGGATTGAGAATCGTAAGAGGAAGTATGGACAAGGGAAGTACAATTCTGGAGCTCAGCAGAAACCACGTTTTACCCCTAGACCGGGATGACATTTTTAGCATACCCATGGAGGAGGTAGCTCGCACAATCATAATGGCACCAAGAATGGTAATGGGAATGGAGGAAGCAATGGCCAGAACCATACCAACCCATCAACCCCAGCCAAGAGAGACCTGAGCCAAGTCACTTGCTTTAAGTGCCAGAAGACCGGACATTATGCCAATGAATGTCCTGAATCCCAGAATGGAAATGGCAATGGAAGCTCTGGGAAGAAGCCAAACCCTTTCAACAGGGGATGTCCAACCACATAAATGTGGAGGAGGTTGAAGCCCAGCCCGATGCAGTAATAGGTAAGTTTTTGGTTAAGTCTTTTACTGCAATCGTTCTTTTTGATACTGGTGCATTGCATTCATCATATCAAGGGGATTTGTGGATAAGTATGAAGTGCCAACCCAAGCCCTTAGGTCACCCATGTTAGTAACCTCGCCTGGAGCAGAGTATATGACTAGTCTATGGTGTGATCGGTTACCATTAAGGATCGGTAACTATGTATTTCCCTCGGACCTAATAGTATTGAATCTCAAGGATTGGATGTGATATTAGGCATGGATTGGTTGTCGAAGTATGAAGGGAACATTGAATGTGCCAGTAAGTCAATTTTGCTTACCACCCCAGAAGGGAGAAGGATCAAGTATGTATCCCGGCATGTGCCAAAAAGGACT
This sequence comes from Triticum dicoccoides, assembly GCF_002162155.2. Classification (NCBI taxonomy): domain Eukaryota; kingdom Viridiplantae; phylum Streptophyta; class Magnoliopsida; order Poales; family Poaceae; genus Triticum; species Triticum dicoccoides. Next base: position 542,495,052 of record NC_041392.1, on the reverse strand, counting down.
CAAGTAAATTGCTTAACAGGAGTTGTGCAGGAGGAAGTACCAATAGTGAAGGATTTCCCGGATGTATTTCCAGAGGATTTCCAGAGGAGTTGTGCAGTATTTACATCCATTTGCCAAATTTCGTAATCATAAAATGCGGCAATAGCTAACATAATTCGGACGGACTTAAGCATCGCTAAGGGTGAGAAGGTTTCATCGTAGTTAACTCCTTGAACTTGTCGAAAACCTTTCGCAACAAGTCGAGCTTTGTAGACAGTAACATTACCAGCAGCGCCTGTCTTCTTCTTGAAGATCCATTTATTTTTGATGGCTTACTGATCATCGGGCAAGTCAACCAAAGTCCATACTTTGTTCTCATACGTGGATCCCATCTCAGATTTCATGGCCTGAAGCCATTTTGCGGAATCTGGTCTCATCATCGCTTCCTCATAGTTCATAGGTTCGTCATGGTCAAGTAACATGACCTCTAGAATAGGATTACTGTACCATTCTGGTGCGGATCTTGCTCTGGTTGACCTATGAGGTTTAGTAGTAACTAGATCTAAAGTTTCATGATGATCATCATTGGCTTCCTCACTAATTGGTGTAGGTGTCACAGGAACTGTTTTCTGTGATGAACTACTTTCCAATAAGGGAGCAGGTGCAGTTACCTCATCAAGTTCTATTTTCCTCCCACTCACTTCTTTCGAGAGAAACTCCTTCTTTAGAAAGGATCCATTCTTAGCAACGAATGTCTTGCCTTCGGATCTGTGATAGAAGGTGTGCCCAACATTTTCCTTTGGGTATCCTATGAAGACACATTTCTCCGATTTGGGTTCGAGATATCAGGTTGAAGTTTTTTCACATAAGCATCGCAGCCCCAAACTTTAAGAAATGGCAACTTTGGTTTCTTGCCAAACCATAGTTCATAAGGCGTCGTCTCAACTGATTTTGATGGTGCCCTATTTAACGTGAATGCAACCGTCTCTAAAGCATAACCTCAAAACGATAGCGGTAAATCAGTAAGAGACATCATAGATCGCACCATATCCAGTAAAGTACGATTACGACGTTCGGACACACCATTACGCTGTGGTGTTCCGGGTGGCATGAGTTGCAAAACTATTCCGCATTGTTTCAAATGTAGACCAAACTCGTAACTCAAATATTCTCCTCCATGATCAGATCGTAGAAACTTTATTTTCTTGTTATGATGATTTTCCACTTCACTCTAAAATTCTTTGAATTTTTCAAATGTTTCAGACTTATGTTTCATTAAGTAGATATACCCATATCTGCTCAAATCATCTGTGAAGGTGAGAAAATAACGATACCCGCCGCGAGCCCTAATATTCATCAGACCACATACATTAATATGTATGATTTCCAACAAGTCTGTTGCTCGCTCCATTCTTCCGGAGAATGGCGTTTTAGTCATCTTGTCCATGAGGCATGGTTTGCAAGTACCAAGTGATTCATAATCAAGTGATTCCACAAGTCCATCAGTATGGAGTTTCTTCATGCGCTTTACACCAATATGACCTAAACGGCAGTGCCACAAATAAGTTGCACTATCATTATCAACTCTGCATCTTTTGGCTTCAACATTATGAATATTTGTGTAACTACTATCGAGACTTAACACAAATAGACCACTCTTCAAGGGTGCATGACCGACGGTGTCCTGGACTAGGGGGTACTCACCACGTCGTCTCCCGATCTATTAGATTGGGCCGAGGACCCCCGTGGCCGTATACTCATGGGCCAGTTCAGACGACTGCCGCATACAAGGAAGATTCCACAAGACTTGGCGATCAAGACAAGGACTTCTCCCCACCGGCGTATTCGGCTAGGACTCTTGTTATCCTAGGCCTCTGGTGCATTATATAAACCGAGGCCAGGCTAGTCAATATAATACAATATATACAACGATCATACCATAGGCTAGCTTCTAGGGTTTAGCCTCCTTGATCTCGTGGTAGATCTACTCTTGTACTATCCATATCATCAATATTAATCGAGCAGGACGTAGGGTTTTACCTCCATCAAGAGGGCCCGAACCTGGGTAAAACATTGTGTCCCTTGTCTCCTGTTACCATCCGCCTAGACGCACAGTTCGGGACCCCCTACCCGAGATCCGCCGGTTTTGACACCGACATTGGTGCTTTCATTGAGAGTTCCGCTGTGTGATCGACAAAAGGATCGATGGCTCGCCTGCAGATCAACTGCGACTTCGGCATCTTCGTCACCAACTCGATTGGTCACCTTGGTTCGACCAAAAATTGCGCCCCGTGTTCGGATCACCATGTCCGGACGAGGGCCTTCATCAAACATCAACTCCGATCTCTATCAAGATCACGGAGAAATCATCTATGGAGCTCGAGGGCTCAACGTCAACATTGCCCTCAAGCGACCATGCTGTTTTTCTGGACAGCGAACTCGTATCCACTGCCACCACCTCTTAAAGCATCACTTTGACGATCCCTTTGGTGGAATTGTGCGGAATTGAGTCTACAATAACCCTGGAAAATTTCGTCGAGTTTCGATGGAGGAATCTCTGGCAATCCACGATATACCAGAGCCCTGTCAAATCTGGACGGGAATTTGGATGAGTTTAGGGCGTGGTGTCCAGCTTCTAGCTCGGACGTCCTTTGGAAGATCCAACCGTTGATCGGCTGCGGAATTCCTATATCTACCACCTCTCAAAATTTCGGCTCGATCCGACCGTCCAAACTCCGGGAACCTTCCGATTAGTGCATCACTTTTCGGATATGTTTTCTGCGCGAAAACGAATCCGACCCGAGTTCATCTTTTTTATGAACAGGATTTCAGACATCCCTTTTGAAGGAAGTTTTGTATGGGGTATTGTGTTTTGTTTCCAAACACATCCCACTAACTCTAAGATCTTTTGAACATGATCTTCAACATAATGCTGGTGTCAAACCAGTTCGGCAATATTACTCCACGGCTGCCGACCTGCGCTAGACACGGCGTCACTTTGTTGAGCCGAGCTCAACTTCTTCGGATCATCATCTAGGCAAGCCGAACAAGAGCCCGGCATCACGAAGGATAAATCATCACCAACATCGCCGCCCCACGGATTACACGCAGCGGGCATACCGGCATCACCGCACGGTCACTTCATCAAGCCGGCATCGACCACGTCACGACCTGCATCGGCAGGGCCGCACTATTGCTTCTTCAAGCTGGTGTCCATCATGCCGACCTACTTCGACTCATCGGCTGACATCGAGGCTTCGCCATCTCTTCATCAACCTACTCCGGTAATGGGTGTGCGGATCGAGTCCCAATTTTGGGAATCACCTTCCTTCGGATTGCTACAACAAATAAACCAGGTGCTATTAATCCTAGTATTTTTTGCTTGTTTGGGTTCAATTTTTCCCAAGGAATTATTACTCTGGTTTGTCCATCATATGTACACAGGTCTATCAAATGGTGGCCGCATTAACGACGGTCGCATGGTGGTCCGGTCAGTCTCCGTACATAGTCCGGCGAATGCCGCATCCGGAACTCGGACCGACCTATGAATTCTGGCTTTGCCACGCCTTTACCGCATCACGCCGACGCCCTGCATCGACATTGACTTCGGCGCCGGGCCATATTTCTTTTATTACTCACTTTGCATAAATTATTTATTATGCAACATTTTTTTAATTATCATTATTACTATTATCTCCGGTTTGCACTACTTTTTATGCACAGGAAAATGATCCGGGGACTTCGGCGTCACTTTGCCGGTCTGCATTGACCGTGCTATGTCACCACTTCGTCGTGTCGAGCTCTCCGCTCCGCCACCTTGGGACCGGCTTGGGGGATGGAACCTTGCCCCGCATCAAGCTCGGACCGCGTCGTCAATACCGAACACATTAACCAGCTAAGTCGCTTTCATGCTCAAAGCTTTAATTTCTAACTTGTGTTCGGTTTGACCAAGCGTTATACTTTTTTGGAAAAAGTTTCTTCTAAAAAATTTCCTTGTCCAAACTTTGTTTGTGACGCATAAATTCAAATACCCCGTTTACTTGGGGGCTTCCTTTATGAAGCTTTTCCTGTTGCATATGATTATACTTGTACGGCTTCATTCCTTGTTCGTGTATTACGCCACAATATGCACCACATTGACTTAAGCGATTTGCAAGCTGGGTTGCCTCGCTCCTGTGTTTACCCCTACGTTCCCGATTGTTCGGCTAGGGAGTAAAGGGAGCACCTCTGCGATTGTCACGATCGGGTCACCCGAGCCGGACCTCAGACTGGGTGAAGCCGAAAGCTAGCGCTCTTATAGTTATTCAATGATGGTCGGCACACAACGGAACTCATGAGTACAAAAAATCTATTGCACAAGTCTTATAATAACAATGAGCACCGAAGAAAGGTATCGGTGGGGATACTATTTTCTTCGAAGATGCTTCTTACTCTTCGCAGTAATATAGCATAAGTTCCCTGAGCGCGCTTTGTCTGTTACAGCCTTATGGCCTGATTGCCTGGTTATTGGAAACACCGTCGATATTCTCGACCGATGGAGTACATAACACTTTCGGTCCTTAACCGAAGAGGGAGAAACCGGCGGTCGGTTAAGACGCGTTTAAAGTTCGGTTGAACATAGATATGATATAAGTACTTTGGTACATGCAATCATTCTTCTACCCAAGTCACTTGGGGGCTCGTAAGTTTACTTGAGCCGTTTTATAATAAGTGTTCTTCTTCTTAGTCGTTGCAAAGTTTTATTATTATTATTTATCACTCCTTTTTTCGACACGAGTGTGCGGTCACTAGCCGGGGAGCCTAATTTCTCTCTCAAAGCCGCTAGAGTTTAGTTTGCTAAACTGGCCTAATGAGAAGTACTCCGCCCTCGGGATAGGAGGTTGAAGCCGTAGGCTGACCTGCTCGAAGTCTTGAGATATGATGTGTCATGTTAAAGGACGACAGAAGCACTTCCTTTTTCTAAGACCAATTTTCGGATTGGCACCGAACACTTGATCTTGTTCGGACGCCATGTTTTTACTGACATTTCTTGGTTTTCCAAGCTTTTTGGCACTTTTAAACTATTTGTGCTTTTCCAGCATTAGTCTCGCAGTGCAATGCCGGACACCTTTAGGGATTCGGCAAAAACATTCTCAGATATTGCTATATATGCATCGGTTTCGAATCGTGTCTTCGGTCAATAGTTGGGTTGCCCGGCTCCTGCACTTGCTTCCTACGTTCCGTTTTGTTTGGCTAGGCGTGCAAAGGGAGAACCACTGCAATTGTGCTTCCAGCTCACATGGTTAAGCACCTCAGTGGAGAAAGCCGAAAACTGACTTTCACAAATAAGTGTAAACTGGTCAGTGATCCGATGACTATGTTAAATGATGGGCCGTTCATAACATTTGCCGAAGTGTTTACGGCTTGACCTCGACTGTCGCCGAACACTACCGGGGGCTATTAACTGGCCTCCCAAACTAAATCCTCAATATTTTGCTCTTACATTAGAGCTGAGGTTTAATGATCATGCTTAGCATGACAACCCAAAGAAAGGAACCGATAGTGGGACTATTTTCTTTGGAAGACATTTCTTCTGTTAAACAGTAAGATAACTCTTCGCGGACCTTTGTTTATAAAACCGTATGGCCAGATTGCCTTGTTTGTCGTAAATCTTTGCCCTCATAAAGGCTTTATAAAGTAGGACAAACACTCCTCGGCTACTGGCCGAGGAGGTGGAAGCCGATGGCCGGTCAACAAAGTTTTGTACAATGCGGATCCGAGCATTAATGACGTAAAGTACTTGGATACATAAGAGTCATTACACATAATTTGTGATTTTACTATGGATATTGATCCTTAATTCGGCCACCCGTGCCCGCATTAAGGCTCGGGGGCTACTGGGCTTCGGGCTTATTATTTACAAATATTAAAGGGGCACATTGATCCCCTGATCTAGTGTTACCACCCGACCAGTGTCTCGGGGGCTACTGCATTGCTTGTCCGATACAGAAAAATTTTATGTGCAATATAGTTTCCGAGGAGATTTTGATCCTCAGGTTGGTCGGCCGCACCCAACCTGAGTCTCGAGGACTAAGCACGCCGTTTTTTGTGTCCCGAAGTATTCTGCCGAGCTAGGACTTGATCCTCAGGCCGATTTTGCAAATCAACCTGAGTCTCAGCGGCTACTGGGATCAGCGGTCTTATGTCATCCTTCATGTGCATCTCGGATTTTAGACCGATACACACCTTGAGGGCTACTGGCTATATATCTCGGCAGAGAATAAATTGCACCAATAAAAAATATTGACAAAAAATCGGCCCATAGTCGGGGTGGTGCATCACCTCGGAAGCAGTCCGGCATAAAGCTCGGGCGCTAGTGGCTGGCTCCATAGAGGGCATTTCCGGCATTAAGCTCGGCTAAACTCCTTCAACTTTTTTGAACCAAGGTGATATGACACCTCGGATATAGTCCGGCATTGGAGCCTGGACACAGTCCGGCGTTGGAGCTCGGATATATTTCGGCGTTGGAGCTTGGATATACAGTCCGGCGTTGGAGCTCGGATACATAGTCCGGTGTTGGAGCTCGGATACATTCCGGCGCTAGAGCTGGGAAGCGGTCCGGCGTTGGTACTCGGCTGCAAAAGATACCTCGAATGCAGTCCGGCGTTGGAGCTCGGACGCAAGAGGACCCTGCCTCCCGGGAACAACTTCAAACCCGAGGTGTGGCATGAAAATAAACAAGGCATTGATAAAGGCCGGAAACTTAAAGGGGCTCCTCAGATACCCGACGTGTAAACTCGTCGAATGCATTTCGGCAATCCTCAAGATTGAAGATAAAGAAGATTTGTTAAACCAGTTTTCAAGACCGGCAACCGAAGATGAAGAACAGTTTGGAAGAATCGAGGAGCGTCCCTAACTTGAAGACCGGTTCAGGGGGCTACTGACGGTGTCCTGGACTAGGGGGTACTCACCATGTCGTCTCCCGATCTATTAGATTGGGTCGAGGACCCCCGTGGCCGTATACTCATGGGCCAGTTCGGACGGCTGCCGCATACAAGGAAGATTCCACAAGACTTGGCGATCAAGACAAGGACTTCTCCCCACCGGCGTATTCGGCTAGGACTCTTGTTATCCTAGGCCTCCGGTGCATTATATAAACCGAGGCCAGGCTAGTCGATATAATACAATATATACAACAATCATACCATAGGCTAGCTTCTAGGGTTTAGCCTCCTTGATCTCGTGGTAGATCTACTCTTGTACTACCCATATCATCAATATTAATCGAGCAGGACGTAGGGTTTTACCTCCATCAAGAGGGCCCGAACCTGGGTAAAACATTGTGTCCCTTGTCTCCTGTTACCATCCTCCTAGACGCACAGTTCGGGACCCCCTACCCGAGATCCGCCGGTTTTGACACCGACAATGACCATAAAAGATATTACTCATATAAATAGAACAACCATTATTCTCAGATTTAAATGAATAATTGTCTCGCATCAAACAAGATCCAGATATAATGTTCATGCTCAACGCTGGCACCAAATAACAATTATTTAGGTCTAAAACTAATCCCGAAGGTAGATGTAGAGGTAGCATGCCGACATCGATCACATCGACTTTGGAACCATTTCCCACGCGCATCGTCACCTCGTCCTTAGCCAATCTTCACTTAATCCGTAGTCCCTGTTTCGAGTTGCAAATATTAGCAACAGAACCAGTATCAAATACCCAGGTGCTACTGCGAGCTCTGGTAAGGTACACATCAATAACATGTATATCATGTATATCTTTTTTCACCTTGCCATCGTTCTTATCCGCCATATACTTGGGGCAATTCCGCTTCCAGTGACTGGTCTGTTTGCAGTAGAAGCACTCAGTCTCAGGCTTAGGTCCAGACCTGGGTTTCTTTTCCCGAGTAGCAACTTGTTTGCCATTCTTCTTGAAGTTCCCCTTCTTCTTCCCTTTACCCTTTTTTGAAACTGGTGGTCTTGTTGACCATCAACACTTGACGCTCCTTTTTGATTTCTACCTGCATTGCCTTTAGCATTGCGAAGAGCTCGGGAATTTTCTTATTCATCCCTTGCATATTATAGTTCATCATGAAGCTCTTATAGCTTGGTGGCAGTGATTGAAGAACTCTGTCGATGATACTATCAACAGGAAGATTAACTGCTAGTTGAGTCAAGTGATCATGATGCCCAGACATTTTGTGTATATGTTCACTGCCAGAACTATTCTCCTCCATCTTGCAGCTATAGAACTTATTGGAGACTTCATATCTCTCAATCCGGGCATTAGCTTGAAATATTAACTTCAACTCCTGGAACATCTCATATGCTCCATGACGTTCAAAATGTTGTTGAAGTCCCGGTTCGAAGCCGTAAAGCATGGCACACTGAACTATCGAGTAGTCATCAACTTTACTCTGCCAGACATTCTTAACATCATCAGCAGCATCTGCAGCAGTCCTGGCACCCAGCGGTGCTTCTAGGACGTATTTCTTCTGTGCAGCAATGAGGATAATCCTCAAGTTATGGACCCAGTTCGTGTAATTGCTACCATCATCTTTAAACTTTGCTTTCTCAAGGAACGCATTAAAATTCAACGGAACAACAACACGGGCCATCTATCTACAATAACATAGACAAGCAAAATACTATCAGGTACTAAGTTCATGGTAAATTTAAGTTCAATTAATCATATTACTTAAGAACTCCCACTTAGATTGACATCCCTCTAATCATCTAAGTGATCACGTGATCCATATCAACTAAACCATAACCGATCATCACGTGAAATGGAGTAGTTTTCAATGGTGAACATCACTATGTTGATCATATCTACTATATGATTCACGCTCGACCTTTTGGTCTCAGTGTTCCGAGGCCATATCTGCATATGCTAGGCTCGTCAAGTTTAACCCAAGTATTCTGCGTGTGTAAAACTGTCTTACACCCGTTGTAGATGAACGTTGAGCTTATCACACCCGATCATCACGTGGTGTCTCGGCACGACGAACTTTGGCAACGGTGCATACTCAGGGAGAACACTTTTATCTTGAAATTTAGTGAGAGATCATCTTATAATTCTATCGTCAAACAAAGCAGAATAAGATGCATAAAGGATAAACATCACATGCAATCAATATAAGTGATATGATATGGCCATCATCATCTTGTGCCTTTGATCTCCATCTCCAAAGCACCGTCATGATCACCATCGTCGCCGGCGCGACACCTTGATCTCCATCGTAGCATCATTGTCGTCTCGCCAACTATTGCTTCTACGACTATCGCTACCGCTTAGTGATAAAGTAAAGCAATTACATGGCGATTGCATTGCATACAATAAAGCGACAACCATATGGCTCTTGCCAGTTGCCGATAACTCCGTTACAAAACATGATCATCTCATATAATAAATATAGCATCATGTCTTGACCATATCACATCACAACATGCCCCGCAAAAACAAGTTAGACATCCTCTACTTTGTTGTTGCAAGTTTTATGTGGCTGCTATGGGCTGAGCAAGAACCGTTCTTACCTACGCATCAAAACCACAACGATAGTTCGTCAAGTTAGTGCTATTTTAACCTTCTCAAGGACCGGGCGTAGCCACACTCGGTTCAACTAAAGTTGGAGAAACTGGCATCCACCAGCCACCTGTGTACAAAGCACGTCGGTAGAACTAGTCTTGCGTAAGCATACGCGTAATGTCAGTCCAGGTCGCTTCATCCAACAATACCGCCGAACCAATGTATGACATGCTGGTAAGCAGTATGACTTGTATTGCCCACAACTCACTTGTGTTCCACTCGTGCATATAACATGTACGCATAAACCTGGCTCGGATGCCACTGTTGGGGAACATAGTAATTTCAAAAAATTTCCTACGCACACACAAGATCATGGTGATGCATAGCAACGAGAGGGGAGAGTGTGTCTACGTACCCTCGTAGACCAAATGCAGAAGCGTTAGCACGACGCGGTTGATGTAGTCGTACGTCTTCACGTTCCGACCGATCCAAGTACCGAACGCACGGCACCTCCGAGTTCTGCACACGTTCAACTCGATGACGTCCCGCGAGCTCCGATCCAGCAAAGCTTCACAGGAGAGTTTCGTCAGCACGACGGCATGGTGACGGTGATGATGATGCTACCGACGCAGGGATTCGCCTAAGCACCGCTACGATATGATCGAGGTGGATTATGGTGGAGGGGGAACCGCACACGGCTAAGAGATCAATGATCAATTGTTGTGTCTATAGGGTGCCCCCTGCCCCCGTATATAAAGGAGCAAGGGGAAGGAGGCGGCCGGCCAGGGAGAGGCGCGCCAAGGGGGAGTCCTACTCCCACTAGGAGTAGGACTCCTCCTATTCCTAGTAGGAGTAGGAGAGGGGGAAGGAAAGGGAGAGGAGGAGAAGGAAAGAGGGGGCCAGCCCCCTTGCCCTAAACCAATTCGGTTTGGGCCTTGGGGAGGCGCGCCCCACACTCCGATATATGTCTGAAACCTTCCGGAACCTTTCCGGTGTCCGAACATAGTCGTCCAATATATCGATCTTTATGTCTCGACCATTTCTAGACTCCTCGTCATGTCCTTGATCATATCCGGGACTCCAAACTACCTTCACTACATCAAAACACAAAAACTCATAATACCGATCATCACTGAACTTTAAGCATGCGGACCCTATGGGTTCGAGAACTATGTAGACATGTCCGACACACATCTCCGGTCAATAACCAATAGCGGAACCTGGATGCTCATATTGGCTCCCACATATTCTACGAAGATCTTTATCGATCAAACCGCATAACAACATACGTTGTTCCCTTTGTCACCGGCATGTTACTTGCCCAAGATTCGATCGTCGGTATCTCAATACCTAGTTCAATCTCATTGCCGGCAAGTCTCTTTACTCGTTCCGTAATACATCATTGCTACCTCTTGAGCACTGTGTTGGATTTCCCCAAAGAGGAAGGGATGATGCAGCAAAGTAGCGTAAGTATTTCCCTCAGTTTTTGAGAACCAAGGTATCAATCCAGTAGCAGGCTACATTCGAGTCCCTCGTACCTACACAAAAACAATAGCTCAACGCACCCAACGCACTTAGGGGTTGTCAATCCCTTCACGGTCACTTATGAAAGTGAGATCTGATAGAGATGATAAATAATATTTTTGGTACTTTTGGGATAGAGATGCAAAGTAAAAAGTAAAAGCAAAGCAATAATAAAGTGATGGAGATTGATATGATGAGAAAGAGACCCGGGGGCCATAGGTTTCACTAGTGGCTTCTCTCAAGAGCATAAGTATTCTATGGTGGGTGAACAAATTACTGTTGAGCAATTGACAGAATTGAGCATAGTTATGAGAATATCTAGGTATGATCATGTATATAGGCATCACGTCCGAGACAAGTAGACCGAAACGATTCTGCATCTACTACTATTACTCCACTCATTGACCGCTATCCCGCATGCATCTAGAGTATTAAGTTAATAACAGAGTAACGCCTTAAGCAAGATGACATGATGTAGAGGGATAGTTTCATGCAATATGATAAAAACCCCATCTTGTTATCCTCGATGGCAATGATACAATACGTGCCTTGCTGCCCCTTTTGTCACTGGGAAAGGACACCACAAGATCGAACCCAAAGCTAAGCACTTCTCCCATGGCAAGAACAACCAATCTAGTAGGCCAAACCAAAATGATAATTCGAAGAGACTTGCAAAGATAACCAATCATACATAAAAGAATTCAAAGAAGATCCAAATATTATTCATAGACAGACTTGATCATAAACCCACAATTCATCGGTCTCAACAAATGTGACGCCCGGGTAATTAAGCTACAGTAACTCTCTGCTAATGATGCCACGTCACTTTGATTACTGTTGCCAATCTTGCGTTAGTTCGAAACCGATTCAAATTCAAAATTCAAAATCTAGGCAAACAATAAAAGTTTTCAAACATTAAAACTAAAATGTTCAAAATGGAACAAATAAATCCTAAATATTAATGGTGGAGAAACCACACTTTTATAAAATGTTTAAATACTATAAGATGAATAAAACAGTAACGAAAACTATTATTTGAATGTTTTTAAAATAATAAACAATTACGAACTACCTTATCTTAGGTGCCATGTTAATTGTGGTAGTGGCATAATTATAAATACTATGTTAGGTATGGCTTTGGTATTTATTAAAAGGTAAAACATATAGAAAATAAATAGAAAACAACAAGCAAAATCTAAAACAGAAAAGATATAAAAACAACAAAGAAATACTATGCACTGTAGCCCACAATTATAGTACACAGCCCAGCCCACCTAACCCTCATTCCCCCTAGGCCTTGGGCCACTGGCTGGCCTGCTAGGGTTAGATAACCCAACTCCCCTCCTCCACATTCCTCCCGTCCCACTCCCCTCGACCCCCAACCTCGCGCCGCCAGGGACGTGAGACAGAGCTCTCGCGCTCGGTCCCAGCCATGCTCGCCCGGCCCTCTGACGCCGGCGAGTCCTGCCACCCCCAATAGTTCCCCGCACCCCTCTTCTCCAGCTTCGCTGCCGCCGCCTTCTTGAGCGCTCCCTACTAGCGCGTCTACTTCCTCCCGACGCCAACCATTGCCATGGCTGCCGCGACTCCCCGCCGCCTCCTACTACCCTCCGGCGCAAGACCCAGCTTGCTGGACCGTCGGCCAACTCCAATGCTGCCAGCTCCGGCTGCCTCCTCCCGGCACGCCCGTGCCCGAGGACCGCCACCTTCGCCCCGCAGCTCCTCCGACATTGCCGCATCGAGCCCCTCCGCCCGGGCCGCCACCACCATGTCGCCACTTCTGCTTCTCCGCCATCGCCGAGCGCTGCACGAGCCATGTTGTGAGCTCTCGTTTCCCCCCTAACCTCCTCCCGCTCACCACCGTGCCCCATACGCTCGATTCGGTGGAACACCACCATCGAGGACCGCGGGATGTCGTCGCCGGTGTCTACCTAGAGACCTTTTGGTGATGCTCGTACCACCACTGAGGGGGCATCCAACCGGTTCTGTTCGTGCCCGATTTGGTCGCCGGGGCGCATTCCGGTGGGTCACCGGCGCCCCTGTAGCTCGCCGCCACACCCTGCCTCGCTGGAGTGCGCGCATCGGTCTAAAACCGTCGCATGGGCCACTGACTCGTGGGCCTAGGTCATTAACCAGCTAACTAGCCACTAAGCCTAACCCTAAAACTCTCACTAACATGTAGGCCCTACGCTTAATTAAAACTGTTTTATGAGTTAAAATTAACCCATTAGTTAATCAGAAACTGACAGTAGGTCCCCCCATTAATTAAACCAAAATTAAAACCCTGTTAAAAAGAACTGTCTATGACACACGGGACCCACTTGCACTATTCACTGGATGACCAAGTCAACAACTAACTTTGTTGTTGACTTTGACTGGCCCCACATGTCATTGACTGTGGCTGGCTCAGTCTGAGTATAAATGTATTTCACTGTTTAAATTTGAAATTTAATAATTAAATTAAATATGTTAATTTAGAAAATGCATTAAAACTTTAAAAACTTAATATAAAATAAATTGTACATCGGATGAAAATACTTTGTACATGAAAGTTGCTCAGAACGACGAGACGAATCCGAATACGCAGTCCGTTTGTCCGTCACACATCCCTAGCATAGCGAACACACAACTTCGCCCTCCGATTCATCTGTCTGAAAACGCGAAACACCGGGGATATTTTCCCGGATGTTTCCCCCCTTCACCGGTATCACCTCATACTGCGTTAGGTCACCCCTAGCACCGCGCATTACCATGTTATGCTTTGTGATGCTTTGATTGCTCTGTTCTTTATTGTTTTCCCCTCTGTTACTTCTTTCTGGTAAACCCTGAGACCGCTATCGGTACCCCTGTGATCGACTACATCGACGACGAACCCTTCTTGCCAGAGCAACCAGGCAAGCCCCCCCTTGATCACCAGATATCGCCTACTCTTCTCTATACTGCTTGCATTAGAGTAGTGTAGCATGTTACTGCTTTCCGTTAATCCTATCCTAATGCATAGCCTGTCATTGTTGCTACAGCTGTTGATACCTTACCTGCAATCCTAAATGCTTAGTATAGGATGCTAGTGTTCCATCAATGGCCCTACACCCTTGTCCGTCTGCCATGCTATACTACTGGGCTATGATCACTTCGGGAGGTGATCACGGGCATATGTTATACACTTTATACTGTTACATTACTTATGATACTGTTCAGAGATGGGGGCTGAAGGGGCAGGTGGCTCCATCCAGGTAGTGGTGGGCTTGAGTTCCCGACGGCCCCCGACTGTTACTTTGTGGCGGAGCGACAGGGCAAGTTGAGACCACCTAGGAGAGAGGTGGGCCTGGCCCTGGTCGACGTTCGCGAATACTTAACACGCTTAATGAGATCTTGGTATTTGATCTGAGTCTGGCTACTGGCCTATACACACTAACCATCTACGCGGGGACAGTTATGGGCACTCGACGTCGTGGTATCAACCAAAGCCTCCGTGACGTCAGCGACTGAGCGGCGCGCGCCGGGTTGGACCGCGTAACGCAACTTCCTTTGTAATGGAGGTTGCTAGGTCTGCTCTCCGGCCGCCCTCGCAATGTGCAGGTGTGCAATGGGCGATGGGCCCAGACCCCTGCGCCATAGGATTTAGACCGGCGTGCTGACCTCTCTGTTATGCCTAGGTAGGGCTGCGACGTGTTGATCTCCCGAGGCCGGGCATGACCCAGGAAAGTGTGTCCGGCCAAATGGGATCGAGCGTGTTCGGTTATGTGGTGCACCCCTGCAGGGAAGTTAATCTATTCGAATAGCCATGATCTTCGGTAACATGACGACTTGGAGTTGTACCTTGACCTTATGACAACTAGAACCGGATACTTAATAAAACACACCCTTCCAAGTGCCAGATACAACCGGTGATCGCTCTCTCACAGGGCGAGGAGGGGAGGATCATCGGTTAGGATTATGCTGTGCGATGCTACTTGGTGAACTTACCATCCACTCTCTTCTCCTGCTACAAGATGGAGGTTACCAGAAGCGTAGTCTTCGAAAGGACTAGCTATCCCCCTCTTATTCTGGCATTCTGCAGTACAGTCCACATATGATACCCTTAATCCATTTGATACTAATGCATACGTATGTAGTGTAGCTCCTCGCTTGCGAGTACTTTGGATGAGTACTCACGGTTGCTTTGCTCCCTCTTTTCCCCCTTCCTATACCCGATTGCTGCGACCAGACATTGGAGCCCAGGAGCCAGACGACACCATCGACGATGACTCCTACTGCACTGGAGGTGCCTACTACTACGTGCAGCCCGTTGACGACGACCAGGAGTAGTTTAGGAGGATCCCAGGCAGGAGGCCTGCGCCTCTTTCGATCTGTATCCTAGTTTGTGCTAGCCTTCTTAAGGCAAACTTGTTTAACTTATGTCTGTACTCAGATATTGTTGCTTCTGCTGACTCGTCTATGATCGAGCTCTTGTATTTGAGCCTTCGAGGTCCCTGGCTTGTAATATGATGCTTGTACGACTTATTTTATTTGTAGAGTTGTGTTTTGATATCTTCCCGTGAGTCCCTGATCTTGATCGTACATGTTTGCATGTATGATTAGTGTACGATTGAATCGGGGGCGTCACAAGT
Organism: Triticum dicoccoides; assembly: GCF_002162155.2. Taxonomy (NCBI): domain Eukaryota; kingdom Viridiplantae; phylum Streptophyta; class Magnoliopsida; order Poales; family Poaceae; genus Triticum; species Triticum dicoccoides. Next base: position 542,479,420 of record NC_041392.1, on the reverse strand, counting down.
TGGTATCAGAGTCGACTGCCTGTAGGAATCCCCTTCCCAACTTCTTGGTCGAAGTCGAGTCTAGTCATTGAAAAACTTTTACTAACATGGCCGTGTGGCTTACGGGCCCACGTCGCCATTGGGTTCTATTAGGATCTTTTACTCCTTGTCTATACTCTGTGACTCTAATATCTCTTCTATTCGGGTTAAATGAATTTTGCTAAATCTAACATTAGGATCTCGTTATCACTTTCATCCGGAGAGCCCCTTATTACTCATGATCGTCTGCTGCACGTGAAGACCCTGAAGATACTCTCCGCTGTTAACCCGAGAACTTGTGTTCATTGCGTTTGCAATTCCCTACCACTGAAACATCCCTATGGATAAATACTTACACCTGTAGTTCTTACTTTTATTCCCAGTTGATCTTGTTATTACAAGATACCCCGAAATTCTCTCTAATGTTCCAAGAATACTTTGTGCCTACTGCCTTGCAGTTCTTGCCACATGAATATCCCTACGGATAATTTCTCGCACTTACCGAGTATCCACTCCTCCCCAGTTGATTCATGTATGTCACCAATCTTAGAAATACCATTCGATCTTCCGAAAGTCCTCAGGAGCGTATTTCTCTTGAAATTCTTGCTTGTTGGCATTATGGTTAATCCCATAAGTCTCGTAATCATATTGGCATCCCTTGTCATTATCATTTTGAGTTCGTTGATTCAAAATGTTGCGAATGCTCGCAATCCTCAATCAGATCCTAGAATTCATCCTTTCGGCTCAGACATCATTTTAAACATGAGCTGAATCTCGACCAATCAAATTGTTGTTGATTTTACCCATAAGCTTACTCAACCTATCCATCCTTAATCAGAGCATTTTCTTCTTATCCTTTGATTTGGAAATCATAATTCCTTTACATGTGAGCTTTGAATTAGCTAGTTGCTTCTATAATCCAATGCCTTCGCATTGTTTCTTCCTCTGGTTGTGTGCCGAAACTCACATCAGCTTTGCTATGGACCGTCGGATCCTTTGTTGAAATATCATCCGACAGTGTCCTTCATATTCAATCACCTTGTGAGTTCTTCCCCGGATACATAATGCCTTTGGTAAATTGTATCCTCTGTTTTCTCAACCATGCTCTGTTTTCGAGCTGGTGGTATTTACGGTTGAAGCTTGTGGTATATGATTCCACGATACCCTGACGGGTTGAACCTATGCCTTTCTTAATCTGTGTGAACCCGAAAGTTTTCACGGGTCATACTCCTCTGGTAATTCACCAGGTAGGTTTTGACACTGAAATCATTTTTAACTAGAGCAGTGAATGAAAGTTATTGCATTTAAGAAGTGGGAGTCGACCTTGAACCTTGCGTTCATGCCCATGGACACGATGTAGATCTTATCATTAAAGCTTCTCTTAAATTAATTATTCCTTTGGTATAAGTTCATCTTATATCTGGGATCTGGCCTTCTGCAATCGTGGTTCCGACCATGTTCTCCTTTAAATACCATTTCTCGTGCAAGTTTAAGCACTTGTCTTCTGCGGAGTAATACTCCAGTCCAACCTCTACTTTGATTTGTCGTTGAGTATTACCCCCCTGGTATCTCAAGATTATCATGGAACTGCATAACTTCTTATGAGTTCTTCATCAAGTGCTACATTCTCATTGATTCCAATTTTTCGTGGGCTCTGAGTTATTTAACACTCAAAGACATCGATAACTGAATCGAGTCTGCACTGCGATTCAACAACTCTTAGTAATCTTCAATGCTTATGAGTTTGTACTCGATAGTGTCATTCCCAGCTGATTGACTACATCATCATCGTCAGGCTGACTGCTTGACCATTCTACCTATGTCCTTCATCCTCGGGACACAATCCCGACAGTGCTCTAAGCTTACATTGAACCTTCACCGTCATATTGTTTGTCTTGAGAGACAACTTTGAATTCTGAGATGGCATCTTATCTATGGTTATAATAACCTTTTGCTTCACCATTCCCTTGGCTTGATGTCATCGCCGAGCGATTGCATCCTCATGGAGCCTCTTGACAAGATTTGTCGTGATCATCATCAACATTTTGACCCCTTCCAAGATATTAATTGAATTCATGATGAGAAGTACCCTCCTTGCCCTTGATGATTTGTGTTATCATCGACCACTTTATTGCCTTCCGTTCAACACAAACTTGTTCGTGTCTCTAGCACCCTATTGCTTTCAAGTTAATGCTCGATATTTCATTCTTAGACTATTGGTTGTTGAATCACCTTTCTAACATTGATCATGCTACCTAAGACCATATTTTGGGTGCACTTTTCAACCAATGCTTAATTGTGTATGTTTTCCTCGAGCATACATCGTTATATCATTTGATCCGACAAATGTTGACTCCTTGTTCACATAAGTGTGGACATCCATATTTTGAAAATCTCAATGAATTGTCACTGAGTTCATCAGCCACCTCTTCATCCTCCCCTTGGTTTTAATGATGAACTCTTGTTTTGGAACTCGCTTCCATAGTACATTTCCCGAGAATCTTACATTGTTGTCTCGTCAATTGTGTTGCACCTTTTCTTCTCAGGCATCCTGAGTCTGAGGCATCCTGGCACCAATCAGATCTGAATCCCGGTTAGATATGATGGTTGGAACATATTTCCAAGAGTTATTACATTGGTCCTTATATATCGATAAGGTGGGGTCATGCCTATCACTCCTAGCTGGAGGACTTGTTGTTATAGATTCCTTTTCAGCAAGGATATCCCTTCTTCCATGAGGGAATTGTAAGACCTATTCTTCAAGTTATTCCTGATGGATCCTTTGTGTCTCCAGAGTCTGATCTTCACCCTTTGACCATGGCAATGCTATCTCGAAGCATGTCTATGGTATTCCGATTTTCAACAAGAACATTGAAGCTAATGCTAAATGTTTCCTGCTCAATTATCCAAACACCGTTGTATGGGTAATATCATGAGCTTCCTCCCCCTTACTTAAGTGGTTTTCTACCTTCTATCCGGTCTTGGATATCATACTCTGCTTGTTCTTGGGAAGGATATACCCCTGAAATATGTGTTTAAACACATTTTCCTTCCCATTGATCTTTTTAATCTAATAATCACATTTTCCTTTCCATTGTTCTATTTAACCTTCTTGAGGTTTATATGATCTAAGCAGTAATACGTCACTGCTTTTATAAGCACCTCAGTGTACAACTCTGTCAGTAAGACCCTGTTACTATTGTTGTTGACATTCTGGTAACCACCGATGGACGAGAACTTGGCCTATTGGTCTGCCTCGTTCAACGAGCAGGAAGATAGTTCTCTTTGCCCCTCTCCCTTGGTACCGACGTTGTTGCCGACATAATTGACAGGCTACCCTTTTGACATGCCTTGCTGTCATGACCGAGCAAGAGGTCAATGCCCTTCATTCTTTTAACCCACATGGTGGACCCATAACCCATAGTTCCACAGGATCGAAACCTGACTCTCCTGTACACCCCATGTTCCCAAAGTTATTCCTCACGCGTGGCTTTGTATGCAATTCACAAGCCACGTTCCTAGCTAGTGATCTATTCTGGTAATACTTATTCATGTTACTCTGAACCCCTTGCACACTCTGTTTCAGGCAATGAACGATTGCCTATCCGCTTGAAACTTCTTATTGCACCGTCTTACTTTGCTCTCGATGTGTTTCATTTGTTCAACTCGAGAGATAATCATATGTTCATTCTTGGGATACCCCTAGATGATTCTCCCTTATAACATCCTATCCTTGTAGGGCTGCCCCTTACCTATTCGTAAGTACGATGGAGTTCCTCGAAGAAAGGATGACAACTTCATCATGATGCATTGGAATAAAGAATTGAAGACATCAACGGAAGGGATTAACTTCTTCGAGAAGATCCGCTAACACATCGTAACCAGAACTTTCCCCCTTACTCCCCTCTTAAATCTCGGGACGAGATTTCTTGTACTGGAGGAGAATTGTGACGCCCGGGTAATTAAGCTACAGTAACTCTCTGCTAATGATGCCATGTCACTTCGATTACTGTTGCTAATCTTGCATTAGTTCGAAACCGATTCAAATTCAAAATTCAAAATCTAGGCAAACAATAAAAGTTTTCAAACATTAAAACTAAAATGTTCAGAATGGAACAAATAAATCCTAAATATTAATGGTGGAGAAACCACACTTTTATAAAATGTTTAAATACTATAAGATGAATAAAACAGTAACGAAAACTATTATTTGAATGTTTTTAAAATAATAAACAATTACGAACTACTTTATCTTAGGAGCCAAGTAAATTGTGGTGGTGGTATAATTATAAATACTATGTTAGGTATGGCTTTGGTATTTATTAAAAGGTAAAACATATAGAAAATAAATAGAAAAGAACAAGCAAAATCTAAAACAGAAAAGATATAAAAAACAACAAAGAAATACTGTGCACTGTAGCCCACAGTTATAGTACACAGCCCAGCCCACCTAACCCTCATCCCCCTGGGCCTTGGGCCACTGGCTGGCCTGCTAGGGTTAGATAACCCAACTCTCCCCCTCCACATTCCTCCCGTCCCACTCCCCTCGACCCCCACCTCGCGCCGCCAGGGACATGAGACAGAGCGCTCGCGCTCGGTCCCAGCCATGCTCGCCCGGACCTCTGGCGCCGGCGAGTCCTGCCACCCCCAATAGTTCCCCGCACCCCTCTTCTCCAGCTTCGCCGCCGCCGCCTTCTTGAGCACTCCCTCCTGGCGCGTCTACTTCCTCCCAACGCCAACCATTGCCATGGCTGCCGTGACTCCCCGCCGCCTCCTACTACCCTCCGGCGCAAGACCCAGCTTGCTGGACCGTCGGCTAACTCCAACGCTGCCAGCTCCAGCTGCCTCCTCCCGGCACGCCCGCGCCCGAGGACCGCCACCTTCGCCCTGCAGCTCCTTCGACATTGCCGCATCGAGCCCCTCCGCCCGGGCCGCCACCACCACGTCGCCACTGCTGCTTCTCCGCCCTTGCCGAGCGCTGCATGAGCCATGTTGTGAGCTCCCGTTTCCCCCCTGACCTCCTCCCACTCACCACCGTGCCCCATACGCTCGATTCGGTTGAACACCACCATCGGGCACCACGGGATGTCGTCGCTGGCGTCTACCTAGAGACCTTTTGGTCACGCTCGTACCACCACTGAGCGGGCATTCAACCGGTTCTGTTCGCGCCCGATTTGGTCGCCGGGGCGCATTCCGGTGGGTCGCCGGCGCCCCTGTAGCTCGCTGCCACACCCTGCCTCGCTGGAGTGCGTGCATCGGTCTAAAACCGTCGCATGGGCCACTGACTCGTGGCCCTAGGTCATTAACCAGCTAACTAGCCACTAAGCCTAACCCTAAAACTCTCACTGACATGTGGGCCCTGCGCTTAATTAAAACTGTTTTATGAGTCAAAATTAACCCATTAATTAATCAAAAACTAACAGTAGGTCCCCCCATTAATTAAACCAAAATTAAAACCTTGTTAAAAAGAACTGTATATGACACACGAGACCCACTTGCACTATTCACTGGATGACCAAGTCAACAACTAACTGTGCTGTTGACTTTGACTGGCCCCACATGTCATTGACTGTGGCTGGCTCAGTCTGAGTATAAATGTATTTCACTGTTTAAATTTGAAATTTAATAATTAAATTAAATATGTTAATTTAGAAAATGCATTAAAACTTTAAAAACTTAATATAAAATAATTTGTACGTCGGATGAAAATACTCTGTACATGAAAGTTGTTCAGAACGACGAGACGAATCCGAATACGCAGTTCATTCGTCTGTCACACATCCCTAGCATAGCGAACACGCAACTTCCCCCTACGATTCATCTGTCCGAAAATGCGAAACACCGGGGATATTTCCCGGATGTTTCCCCCCTTCACCGGTATCACCTCATACTGCATTAGGTCACCCCTAGCACCGCGCATTGCCATGTTATGCTTTGTGATGCTTTGATTGCTCTGTTATTTATTGTTTTCCCCTCCGTTACTTCTTTCCAGTAAACCCCGAGACCGCTGTCGGTACCCCTGTGATCGACTACATCGACGACGAACCCTTCTTGCCAGAGCAACCAGGCAAGCCCCCCCTTGATCACCAGATATCGCCTACTCTTCTCTATACTGCTTACATTAGAGTAGTGTAGCATGTTACTGCTTTCCGTTAATTCTATCCTGATGCATAGCCTGTCATTGTTGCTACAGCTGTTGATACCTTACCTGCAATCCTAAATGCTTAGTATAGGATGCTAGTGTTCCATCGGTGGCCCTACACCCTTGTCTGTCTGCCATGCTATACTACTGGGCCGTGATAACTTCGGGAGGTGATCACGGGCATATGTTATACACTTTATACTATTATATTACTTATGATACTGTTCGGAGATGGGGGCTGAAGGGGCAGGTGGCTCCATCTAGGTAGTGGTGGGCCTGAGTTCCCGACGGCCCCCGACTATTACTTTGTGGCAGAGCGACAGGGCAGGTTGAGACCACCTAGGAGAGAGGTGGGCCTAGCCCTGGTCGGCGTTCGCGAATACTTAACACGCTTAACGAGATCTTGGTATTTGATCTGAGTCTGGATACTGGCCTATACGCACTAACTATCTACGCGGGGACAATTATGGGCACTCGACGTCGTGGTATCAGCCGAAGCCTTCGTGACGTCAGCGACTGAGCGGCGCGCGCCGGGTTGGACCGCGTAACGCAACTTCCTTTGTAATGGAGGTTGCTAGGTCTGCTCTCTGGCCGCCCTCGCAATGTGCAGGTGTGCAATGGGCGATGGGCCCAGACCCCTGCGCCATAGGATTTAGACCGGCGTGCTGACCTCTCTGTTGTGCCTAGGTAGGGCTACGACGTGTTGATCTTCCGAGGCCGGGCATGACCCAGGAAAGTGTGTCTGGCCAAATGGGATCGAGCGTGTTGGGTTATGTGGTGCACGCCTGCAGGGAAGTTAATCTATTTGAATAGCCGTGATCTTCGGTAACAGGACGACTTGGAGTTGTACCTTGACCTTATGACAACTAGAACCAGATACTTAATAAAACACACCCTTCCAAGTCCCAGATACAACCGGTGATCGCTCTCTCACAGGGCGACGAGGGGAGGATCATCGGTTAGGATTATGCTATGTGATGCTACTTGGTGAACTTACCATCCACTCTCTTCTCCTGCTGCAAGATGGAGGTTAGCAGAAGCGTAGTCTTCGAAAGGACTAGCTATCCCCCTCTTATTCTGGCATTCTGCAGTACAATCCACATATGATACCCTTAATCCATTTGATACCAATGCATACATATGTAGTGTAGCTCCTTGCTTGCGAGTACTTTGGATGAGTACTCACGGTTGCTTTGCTCCCTCTTTTCCCCCTTCCTATACCCGATTGCTGCGACCAGACATTGGAGCCCAGGAGCCAGACGACACCGTCGACGACGACTCCTACTACACTGGAGGTGCCTACTACTACATGCAACCCGTTGACAATGACCAGGAGTAGTTTAGGAGGATCCCAGGCAGGAGGCCTGCGCCTCTTTTGATCTGTATCCCAGTTTGTGCTAGCCTTCTTAAGGCAAACTTGTTTAACTTATGTATGTACTAAGATATTGTTGCTTCCGCTGACTCGTCTATGATCGAGCTCTTGTATTTGAGCCTTCGAGGCCCCTGGCTTGTAATATGATGCTTGTATGACTTATTTTATTTGTAGAGTTGTGTTTTGATATCTTCACGTGAGTCCCTGATCTTGATCGTACACGTTTGCGTGTATGATTAGTGTACGATTGAATCGGGGGCGTCACAATAAACACACCGCAAAAAGAAGATTACACCAAATAGATCTCCACGAGAGAGGGGGAGAACATTGTATTGAGATCCAAAAAGAGAGAAGAATCCATCTAGCTACTAACTATGGACCCGTAGGTCTGAAGTAAACTACGCACATTTCATCGGAGGGGCTTGGATGATGATGTAGAAGCCCTCCGTGATCGATGCCCCCTCCGGCGGAGCTCCGGAATAGGCCCCAAGATGGGATCTCGTGGATACAGAAATTTGCGGTGGTGGAATTAGGTTTTTGGCTCCGTCCCTGATCGTTTGGGGGTACGTGGATATATATAGGAGGAAGAAGTACGTCGGTGGAGCTTTGAGGGGCCCACGAGGCAGGGGGCGCACCCTAGGGGGGGCACTCTCCACCCTCATGACGGCCTCGTGGCTTTCTTGACGGAGGGTGCAAGTCTCCTGGATCTTATCTGATGAGAAAATCATGTTTCCGAAGGTTTCATTCCGTTTGGACTCCGTTTGATATTCCTTTTCTTTGAAACCCTAAAATAGGCAAAAAAAAAGCAGCAATTCTGGGCTGGGCCTCCGATTAATAGGTTAACCCAAAAATAATATAAAAGTGGATAATAAAGACCAATAATGTCTAAAACAGTAGATAATATAGCATGGAGCAATCAAAATTATAGATACGTTGGAGATGTATCAAGCATCCCCAAGCTTAATTCCTGCTCGTCCTCGAGTAGGTAAATGATAAAAACAGAATTTTTGATGCGGAGTGCTACTTGGCATAATTTTAATGTAATTCTTCTTAATTGTGGTATGAATATTCAGATCCGAAAGATTCAAGACAAAAGTTCATATTGACATAAAAATGATAATACTTCAAGCATACTAACTAAGCAATTATGTCTTCTCAAAATAACATGGCCAAAGAAAGTTCGTCCCTACAAAATCATATAGTTTAGTCATGTTTCATTTTCGTCACACAAGAATGCTCTCATCATGCACAACCCCGATGACAAGCCAAGCAATTGTTTCATACTTTAGTAATCTCAAACCTATAAACTTTCACGCAATATATGAGCGCGAGCCATGGACATAACACTATGGGTGGAACAGAATATAATGAGGGGGGTTATGTGGAGAAGACAAAAAGGAGAAAGTCTCACATCAACAAGGCTAATTAATGGGCTATGGAGATGCCCACCGATTGATGTTAATGCAAGGAGTAGGGATTACCATGCAACGGATGCACTAGAGCTATAAATATATGAAAGATCAACAAAAGGAACTAGTGGGTGTGCATCCAACTTGCTTGCTCACGAAGACCTAGGGCACTTGAGGAGGCCCATTGTTGGAATATACAAGCCAAGTTCTATAATGAAAAATTCCCACTAGTATATGAAAGTGATGACATGAGAGACTCTCTACTATGAAGATCATGGTGCTACTTTGAAGCACAAGTGTGGTAAAAGGATAGTAACATTGTCCCTTCTCTCTTTTTCTCTCATTTTTTTGGGCCTTCTCTTTTTTATGGCCTTTCCCTTTTTTTGGGCCTTCTCTTTTTTATGGCCTTTCCTTTTTTATGTATTCCTCACTTGGGACAATGCTCTAATAATGATGATCATCACACTTCTATTTATTTACAACTCGATACTAGAACAAAGATGACTCTATATGAATGCCTCCGGCGGTGTACCGGGATATGCAATGAACCAAGAGTGACATGTATGAAAGAATTATGAATGGTGGCTTTGCCACAAATACTATGTCAACTACATGAACGGAATGATGGAAAGTTGCATGGCAATATATCTCGGATGGCTATGGAAATGCCATAATAGGTAGGTATGGTGGCTGTTTTGACGAAGATATAAGGAGGTTTATGTGTGAAAGAGCATATCATATCACGGGGTTTGGATGCACCGGCGAAGTTTGCGCCAACTCTCAATGTGAGATAGGGCAATGCACGGTACCGAAAGGCTAGCAAGGATGGAAGGGTGAGAGTGTGTATAATCCATGGACTCAACATTAGTCATAAAGAACTCACATACTTATTGCAAAAATCTACAATTCATCAAAAACCTCGGCACTACGCGCATGCTCCTAGGGGGATAGATTGGTAGGAAAAGACCATTGCTCGTCCCCGACCACCACTCATAAGGAAGACAATCAAATAACACCTCATGTTTCAAATTTATTGCATAACATTTACCATACGTGCATGCTACGGAACTTGCAAACCTCAACACAAGTATTTCTCAATTTCACAACTACTCAACTAGCATGACTTTGATATTATTACCTCCATATCTCAAAACAATCATCAAGCATCAAACTTTTCTTAGTATTCAACACACTCATACAAAAGTTTTATTATTAATCTTGCATACCAAGCATATTAGGATTTTAAGCAAATTACCATGCTATTAAGACTCTCAAAATAATCTAAGTGAAGCATGAGAGATCAATAGTTTCTATAAAACAAATCCACCATCGTGCTCTAAAAGATATAAGTGAAGCACTAGAGCAAAACTATAAAGCTCAAAAGATATAAGTGAAACACATAGAGTATTCTATCAAATTCCAAATCATGTATGGATCTCTCAAAAGGTGTGTACAGCAAGGATGATTGTGGTAGACTAACAAGCAAATACTCAAATCATAAAAGACGCTCCAAGCAAAACACATATCATGTGGTGAATAAAAATATAGCTCCAAGTAAAGTTACCGATAGAAGTAGACGAAAAGAGGGGATGCCTTCCGGGGCATACCCAAGCTTTGGATTTTAGGTGTCCTTATATTATATTGGGGGTGCCATGGGCATCCCCAAGCTTAGGCTCTTGCCACTCCTTGTTCCATAATCCATCAAATCTTTACCCAAAACTTGAAAACTTCACAACACAAAACTTAAAGTAGAAAATCTCGTGAGCTCCGTTAGCACAAGAAAACAAAAAACCACTTCAAGGTACTGTAATGAACTCATTCTTTATTTATATTGGTGTTAAACCTACTGTATTCCAACTTCTCTATGTATTATAAACTATTTTACTAGCCATAGATTCATCAAAATAAGCAAACAACACACGAAAAACAGAATCTGTCAGAAACAGAACAGTCTGTAGTAATCTGTAGCTAGCGCAAGATCTGGAACCCCAAAAATTCTAAAATAAATTTCTGGACATGAGTAATTTATCTATTAATCATTTTCAAAAGGAATTAACTAAATAGCACTTTCCAAATAAAAATGACAGCAGTTCTCGTGAGCGCTAAAGTTTCTGTTTTTTACAGCAAGTTCAACAAGACTTTCCCCAAGTCTTCCCAACGGTTCTACTTGGCACAAACACTAATTAAACACAAAAAACACAACCAAAACAGAGGCTAGATAATTTATTTATTACTAAACAGGAGCAAAAGGCAAGGAATAAAAATAAAATTGGGTTGCCTCCCAACAAGCGCTATCGTTTAACGCCCCTAGCTAGGCATAACAAGCAAGAATAGATCTAGGTATTGCCATTTTTGGTAGGCAATCCATAAGTGGCTCTCATGATAGATTCATATGGTAATTTTATTTTATTTCTAGGGAAGTGTTCCATGCCCTTTTTTAATGGAAATTGAAATCTAATATTCCCTTCCTTCATATCAATAATTGCACCAACCGTTCTAAGGAAAGGTCTACCAAGAATAATAGGGCAAGAAGCATTGCAATCTATATCAAGAACGATAAAATCTACGGGCAGATAATTCCTATTTGCAACAATAAGAACATCATTAATTCTTCCCATAGGTTTCTTAATAGTGGAATCCGCAAGATGCAAGTTTAGAGAGCAATCATCAAAATCACGGAAATCTAGCAAATCACACAATGTTTTGGGAATAGTAGAGACACTAGCACCCAAATCACACAAAGCATAAAACTCATAATTTTTAATTTTAATTTTAATAGTAGGTTACCACTCATCATAAAGTTTTCTAGGTATAGAAACTTCCAATTGAAGTTTTTCTTCATAAGATTGCATCAAGGCATCAACGATATGTTTAGTAAACGCTTTATTTTGACTATAAGCGTGAGGAGATTTTAGCACGGATTGCAACAAGGAAATACAATCAATTAAAGAGAAATTTTCATAATTAAATTCCTTGAAATCCAATATAGTGGGTTTAGCAACATCTAGGGTTTTAACTTCTTCAATCCCACTTTTATCAAATTTAGCATCAAGATTAACAAATTCAGAATTATTGAAACGCCTTCTAGGTAAAGGTGGATCATATTCAGTCCCATCATTATCAAGATTCATATTGCAAAACAAAGATTTAATAGGGGACACATCAATAACTTTTAGATCTTCATCATTATTTTCGTAGGAACTAGAAGAACACACTTTAATAAAGGCATCTTTCTTAGAACGCATCCTAGCGGTTCTTTCTTTGCACTCGTCAATGGAAATTCTCATGGCTTTGAGAGACTCATTGATACCATGCTTAGGTGGAATAGATCTAAGTTTCAAAGAATCAACATCCAGAGCAATTCTATCAATGTTCCTAGCCAAATCATCAATCTTAAGCAATTTTTCTTCAATCATAGCATTAAAATTCTTTTGCGAAGAAATAAATTCTTTAATATTAGATTCAAAATCAGAGGGCATCTTATTATAATTTCCATAAGAATTGTTGTAGGAATTACCATAATTATTAGAGGGATTACTAGGATAAGGCCTAGGATTGAAATTTCCCCTATACGTGTTGTTACCAAAATTGTTCCTACCAACAAAATTCACATCCATAGATTCATTATTATTCTCAATCAAAGTAGACAAGGGCACATCATTAGGATCAGAAGAAACACTCTTATTAGCAAATAATTTCATAAGTTCATCCATCTTTCCACTCAAAACATTAATTTCTTCTATCCCATGCACCTCTTTAGTAGATCTTTCAGTATGCCATAGCTTCTCCTAAAGTGATTTCCATAGAAGTGCCTCCCACGGCCGAATCTAAAAGTTTTCTAGAAGCAAAATTCAATCCGGCATAAATTTTTTGTATAATCATCCACAAATTCAAGCCATGAGTAGGGCAATTACGTACCATTAATTTCATTCTCTCCCAAGCTTGTGCAACATGTTCATGATCAAGTTGTTTAAAATTCATAATATCATTTCTAAGAGAGATGATCTTAGCGGGAGGAAAATACTTAGAGATAAAAGCATCTATGCACTTGTTCCATGAATCAATACTATTTTTAGGCAAAGACGAAAACCAAGCTTTAGCACGATCTCTAAGAGAAAAAGGAAATAGCTTCAATTTAACAATATCATTATCGACATCTTTCTTCTTTTGCATGTCACACAAATCAACGAAGCTATCAAGATGGGTAGCGGCATCTTCACTAGGAAGGCCAGAGAACGGATCTTTCATGACAAGATTCAACAAAGCAGTATTAATTTCACAAGATTCAGCATCGGTAAGAGGAGCAATCAGAGTGCTAAGGAAATCATTATTGTTGGTATTGGTGAAGTCACACAATTTAGTATTATCTTGAGCCATCGCGACAAACAAGCAATCCAACACACGAGCAAACAAAAAGCAAACGGGCAAAAAAAAGGCAAATAGAGAAGGAGGATAGAGAGAGAGGGCGAATAAAACGGCAAGGGTGAAGTGGGGGAGAGGAAAATGGCAAATAATGTAATGCGGGAGATAGGGATTGTGATGGGTACTTGGTATGTTGACTTTTGTGCAGACTCCCCGGCAACGGCGCCAGAAATTCTTCTTGCTACCTCTTGAGCACTGCGTTGGATTTCCCCGAAGAGGAAGGGATGATGCAACAAAGTAGCGTAAGTATTTCCCTCAATTTTTGAGAACCAAGGTATCAATCCAGTAGGAGGCTACGCTCGAGTCCCTCGTACCTACACAAAAACAATAGCTCAACACAACCAACGCGCTTAGGGGTTGTTAATCCCTTCACGGTCACTTACGAAAGTGAGATCTGATAGAGATGATAAATAATATTTTTGGTATTTTTGGTATAGAGATGCAAAGTAAAAAGTAAAAGCAAAGCAATAATAAAGTGATGGAGATTGATATGATGAGAAATAGACCCGGGGGCCATAGGTTTCACTAGTGGCTTCTCTCAAGAGCATAAGTATTCTACAGTGGGTGAACAAATTACTGTTGAGCAATTGACAGAAGTGAGCATAGTTATGAGAATATCTAGGTATGATCATGTATATAGGCATCACGTCCGAGACAAGTAGACCGAAATGATTCTGCATCTACTACTATTACTCCACTCATTGACCGCTATCCAGCATGCATCTAGAGTATTAAGTTAAAAACAGAGTAACGCCTTAAGCAAGATGACATGATGTAGAGGGATAGTTTCATGCAATATGATAAAAAAAACCATCTTGTTATCCTCGATGGCAACGATACAATACGTGCCTTGCTGCCCCTTCTGTCACTGGGAAAGGACACCGCAAGATCGAACCCAAAGCTAAGCACTTCTCCCATGGCAAGAACAACCAATCTAGTAGGCCAAACCAAACTGATAATTCGAAGAGACTTACAAAGATAACCAATCATACATAAAAGAATTCAGAGAAGATTCAAATATTATTCATAGATAGACTTGATCATAAACCCACAATTCATCGGTCTCAACAAACACACCGCAAAAAGAAGATTACATCGGATAGATCTCTAGGGGAGAGGGGAAGAACATTGTATTGAGATCCAAAAAGAGAGAAGAAGCCATCTAGCTACTAACTATGGACCCGTAGGTCTGAAGTAAACTACTCACACTTCATCGGAGGGGCTTGGATGATGATGTAGAAGCCCTCCGTGATCGATGCCCCCTCCGGCGGAGCTCCGGAACAGGCCCCAAGATGGGATCTGGTGGATACAGAAAGTTGCGGTGGTGGAATTAGGTTTTTGGCTCTGTCCCTGATCGTTTGGGGGTACGTGGATATATATAGGAGGAAGAAGTACGTCGGTGGAGCTTCGAGGGGCCCATGAGGCAGGGGGCGCGCCGTAGGGGGGCACGCCCTCCACCCTCGTGACCGCCTCGTGGCTTTCTTGACGGAGGGTCCATGTCTCCTTGATCTTATCTGATGAGAAAATCACGTTTCCGAAGGTTTCATTCCGTTTGGACTCCGTTTGATATTCCTTTTCTTCGAAACCCTAAAACAGGCAAAAACAGCAATTCTGGGCTGGGCATCCGGTTAATAGGTTAGTCTCAAAAATAATATAAAAGTGGATAATAAAGCCCAATAATGTCTAAAATAGTAGATAATATAGCATGGAGCAATCAAAAATTATAGATACGTTGGAGACGTATCAATCATCCCGCAACTAACTCATTAGTTACAATGCTTTCAAGGCTTATAGTGATGTGCATTACCGAGTGGGCCCAGAGATACCTCTCCGACGATCGGAGTGACAAATCCTAATCTCGAAATACGCCAACTCAACAAGTACCTTCGGAGACACCTGTAGAGCAACTTTATAATCACCCAGTTACGTTGTGATGTTTGGTAGCACACAAAGTGTTCCTCCGGTAAACGGGAGTTGCATAATCTCGTAGTCACAGGAACATGTATAAGTCATGAATAAAGCAATAGCAACATACTAAACGATCAAGTTCTAAGCTAACGGAATGGGTCAATGATACGTCCATTCTGCATCATGCTTTTATATCGATATTTATCGCATTATGGAGTATTATTTCACTTTATGTCACAATACTTATGGCTATTCTCTCTTATTTTACATGGTTTACATAAGGAGGGAGAATACCGGCAGCTGGAATTCTGGTCTGGAAAAGGAAAAAATATTAGAGACCTATTCTGCGCAACTCCAAAAGTCCTGAAACTCCATGGAACGTCTTAAAATAAATAAAGAAAAATCCTCGCCAAAGATGAAGGCCAGGGGGCCCACACCCTTCTCACGAGGGTGGGGGCGCCCCCCTAGGGCGCGCCCCCTACCTCGTGGGCCCCCTGGTGGCTCTCCGACGTCCTTCTTCTCCTATATGAGGTCTTTCGATCAGAAAAAAAATAAGAGAGGAACTTTTCGGGACAAGACTCTGCCGCCACGAGGCGGAACCTTGGCGGATCCAATCTAGAGCTCCGGCAGAGGTGTTCTGCCGGGGAAACTTCCCTTTGGGAGGGGGGAATCATCACCAACACTCCTCTCATCGGGAGAGGGTAGTCTCCATCAACATCTTCACCAGCACCATCTCATCTCCAAACCCTAGTTCATCTCTTATATTCAATTCTTGTCTCAAAGTCCGGGATTGGTGCTAGTAGGTTGCTAGTAGTGTTGATTACTCCTTGTAGTTGATGCTAGTTGGTTTATTTGGTGGAAGATCATATGTTTAGATCCTATATGCATATTATTACCCCTCTGATTATGAACATGAATATGCTTTGTGAGTAATTACGTTCGTTCCTGAGGACAAGGGAGAAGTCTTGCTATGAGTAGTCATGTGAATTTGGTATTCGTTTGATATTTTGATAAGATGTATGTTGTCTAGCCTCTAGTGGTGTTACGTGAACGTCGACTACATAACACTTCACCATTATTTGGGCCTAGAGGAAGGCATTGGGAAGTAATAAGTAGATGATGGGTTGCTAGAGTGACAAAAGCTTAAACCCTAGTTTATGCGTTGCTTCGTAAGGGGCTGATTTGGATCCATATGTTTCATGCTATGGTTAGGTTTACCTTAATACTTTTGTTGTAGTTGCGGATGCTTGCAATAGAGGTTAATCATAAGTGGGATGCTTGTTCAAGTAAGAACAGCACCCAAGCACCGGTCCACCCACATATCAAATTATCAAAGTATCGAACGCGAATCATATGAACGTGATGAAAACTAGCTTGACGATATTCCCATGTGTCCTCGGGAGCGCTTTTCCTAATATAAGAGTTTGTTCTGGCTTGTCCTTTGCTACAAAAGGATTGGGCCATCTTGCTGCACTTTATTTACTTTTGTTACTTGTTGCTCGTTACAATTTATCCTATCACAAAACTATTTGTTACCACTTATTTCAGTACTTGCAAAGAATACCTTGCCAAAAACCGCTTATCATTTCCTTCTGCTCCTTGTTGGGTTCGACACTCTTACTTATCGAAAGGACTATGATAGATCCCCTATACTTGTGGGTCATCAAGACTCTTTTCTGGCACCATTGCCGGGGAGTGTAGCGCCTTTGGTAGGTGGAATTTGGTAAGGAAAAATTTATATAGTGTGCTGAAATTTACTGTCACTTGTTACTATGGAAAGTAATTCTCTGAGGGGCTTGTTCGGGGTATCTTCACCCCGTACAGTAGAGAAAAGAATTGCTCCTCAACCTACTGAACCTATTGAAAATGAAATTCCTTATGAGTATCCTTCGGGTATGATAGAAAAACTGCTAGCTCATCCTTTTACAGGAGATGGAACAAAGCATCCTGATGAGCACTTAATATATGTGGATGAAGTTTGTGGATTATTTAAGCTTGCAGGTATACCCGATGATGTTGCTAAGAAGAAGGTCTTCCCTTTATCTTTGAAGGGAGACGCATTGATATGGTATAGGCTATATGATGATATGAGATCATGGGACTATAAAAGATTGAAGCTGGAATTTCATCAAAAGTATTACCCTATGCATCTTGTTCATCGTGATCGCAATTATATATATAATTTCTGGCCTCGCTAAGAAGAAAGCATTGCTCAAGCTTGGGGGAGGCTTAAATCAATGTTATATTCATGCCCCAATCATGAGATCCCGAGAGAAATAATTATGCAAAGTTTTTATGCTCGGCTTTCTCATAACAATCACACCATGCTCGATACTTCTTATGCTGGCTCTTTTATGATGAAGACTATTGAATTCAGATGGAATTTATTGGATAGAATTAAACGCAACTATGAAGATTGGGACCTCGACGAAGGTAAGGAGTCAGGTATGACACCTAAGTTTGATTGTGTTAAATCTTTTATGGATACCGATATTTTCCGTAAGTTTAGCACTAAATATGGACTTGACTCTAAGATAGTAGCTTCTTTCTGTGAATCTTTTCCTACTTATGTTGATCTCCCTAAGGAGAAGTGGTTTAAATATCATCCTCCGATAGAAGTAAAAGTAGCTGCACCTATTAAAGTTGAAGAAAAGAATATCACTTATAATGATCCTATTGTTCCTACTTCTTATATTGAGAAACCACCTTTCCCTGTTAGAAAAAAGGATCATGCTAAAGCTTCAACCGTTGTTCGTAAAAGCAATATTAGAACTTATACACCTCCTGAGCAAGTTAAAGTGGAACCTAATATTGCTATTGTTAAAGATCTCTTGTCTGATAATATTGATGGGCATGTTATTCAGTTCGAAGGTGAAATTGATAGAATTGCTAAACCCTGTGCTAAAGATAAACATAGACCTGTGGTAGGCGTGCCTGTTATTTCTGTTAAAATAGGAGATCGTTGTTATCATGGCTTATGTGATATGGGTGCAAGTGCTAGTGTTATACCGCATACTTTATACGAAGAAATTAAGAATGAAATTGCACCTGTTGAGTTAGAAGATATGGATGTCACAATTAAACTTGCCAATAGAGATACTATTTCACCAATTGGAATTGTTAGAGATGTTGAAGTCTTGTGTGGGAAAACTAAATATCCTGCTGATTTTCTTGTTCTTACTTCCCCACAAGATAGCTTTTGTCCCATTATATTTGGTAGACCCTTCTTAAATACTGTCAATGCTACCATAGATTGCACAAAGAATGTTGTTACTGTTGGCTTGGATGATATGGTTCATGAGTTTAATTTCTCTAAATTTAGTAAACAACATCGTGAGGAAGAATTACCTAGTAAGGATGAAATTATTGGTCTTGCAAATGATATGTTCATGAATGAAAGAAGGGAAATAGATGAAGTATTCTTTAAACAGGAACCTATTCTACAACACAATTTGCTTGTTGAAACCTTAGGGGATCCTCCTCCACCCAAGGGTGATCCTGTGTTTGAGCTTAAACCTTTGCCTGATAATCTTAAATATGCTTATCTTGATGAAAAGAAGATATATCCTGTTATTATTAGTGCTAACCTTTTAGAGCATGAAGAATAAAGATTATTGAAAACTCTGAAGAAGCACCTTGCTGCTATTGGATATACTCTTGATGATCTTAAGGGCATTAGTCCCACTCTATGTCAACATAAAATAAATTTGGAAGCAGATGCCAAACCAGTTCGTGATCCTCAACGACGTCTAAATCCTAAAATGAAAGAAGTGGTAAGAAAAGAAATACTAAAGCTTCTGGAGGCAGGTATAATTTATCCCGTTGCTGATAGTGAGTGGGTAAGTCATGTCTATTGTGTCCCTAAGAAGGGAGGTATTACTGTTGTTCCTAATGATAAAGATGAATTGATTCCACAAAGAATTATCACAGGTTATAGGATGGTAATTGATTTCCGCAAAATAAATAAAGCTACTAAGAAAGATCACTACCCCTTACCTTTTATTGATCAAATGCTAGAAAGATTATGCAAACATACACACTATTGCTTTCTAGATGGTTATTCTGGTTTCTCTCAAATACCTGTGTCGGCTAGAGATCAATCAAAGACTACTTTTACATGCCCTTTTGGTAATTTTGCTTATAGACGTATGCCTTTTGGTTTATGTAATGCACCTGCTACCTTTCAAAGATGCATGATGGCTATATTCTCTAACTTTTGTGAAAAGATTTGTGAGGTTTTCATGGATGACTTTTCCATCTATGGTTCCTCTTTTGATGATTGCTTGAGCAATCTTGATCGAGTTTTGCAGAGATGTGAAGAAACTAATCTTGTCTTGAATTGGGAAAAGTGCCACTTTATGGTTAATGAAGGTATTGTCATGGGGCACAAAGTTTCTGAAAGAGGTATTGAAGTTGATAAAGCCAAGGTTGATGCTATTGAAAAGATTCCATGTCCCAAGGATATCAAAGGTATAAGAAGTTTCCTTGGTCACGCCGGATTTTATAAGAGGTTCATTAAGGACTTCTCAAAAATTTCTCGGCCTTTGACTAATTTATTGCAAAAAGATATACCATTTGTCTTTGATGATGATTATGTAGAAGCATTTGAAATACTTAAGAAAGCATTAGTCACTGCACCTGTTGTTCAGCCACCTGATTGGAATTTACCCTTTGAAATTATGTGTGATGCTAGTGATTATGCTGTAGGTGCTGTTCTAGGGCAAAGAGTTAATAAGAAATTAAATGTCATTCATTATGCTAGTAAGACTCTAGACAATGCTCAAACAAATTATGCTACTACTGAAAAAGAGCTTTTAGCAGTTGTATTTGCTTGTGATAAGTCCAGATCTTATATTGTTGATTCTAAAGTAACTATTCAAACTGATCATGTTGCTATTAAATATCTTATGGAAAAGAAAGATGCTAAACCTAGACTTATTAGATGGGTTCTCTTGCTACAAGAATTTGATTTGCATATTGTTGATAGAAAGGGAGCTGAGAACCCTGTTGCAGACAACCTGTCTAGGTTAGAAAATATTCTTGATGACCCATTACCTATTAATGATAACTTTCCTGATGAACAATTAAATGTTATAAGTACTTCTTGTAGTACTCCATGGTATGATGATTATGCTAATTATATTGTTGCTAAATTTATACCACCTAGCTTCACATACCAACAAAAGAAAACGTTTTTCTATGATTTAAGACATTACTTTTGGGATGACCCACATCTTTATAAAGGAGTAGATGGTGTTATTAGACGTTGTGTACCTGAGCATGAATAGGAACAGATCCTACGCAAGTGTCATTCCGAGTCTTATGGAGGACACCATGTTGGAGATAGAACTGCACATAAGGTATTGCAATCTGGTTTTTATTGGCCTACTCTCTTCAAGGATGCCCGTAAGTTTGTCTTGTCTTGTGATGAATGTCAAAGAATTGGTAATATTAGTAGACGTCAAGAAATGCCTATGAATTATTCACTTGTTATTGAACCATTTGATGTTTGGGGCTTTGATTATATGGGACCTTTTCCTGCCTCTAATGGATACACACATATTTTAGTTGTTGCTGATTATGTTACTAAGTGGGTAGAAGCTATTCGAACTAGTAGTGCTGATCACAACACTTCTATTAAAATGCTTAAGGAAGTTATTTTCCCGAGGTTTGGAGTCCCTGGATATTTAATGACTGATGGTGGTTCACACTTTATTCATGGTGCTTTTCGTAAAATGCTTGCTAAATATGATGTTAATCATAGAATTGCATCTCCTTATCACCCACAGTCTAGTGGTCAAGTAGAGTTGAGCAATAGAGAGCTCAAATTAATTTTGCAAAAGACTGTTAATAGGTCTAGAAAGAATTGGTCTAACAAACTTGATGATGCATTATGGGCTTATAGAACTGCATACAAAAACCCTATGGGTATGTCTCCGTATAAAATGGTTTATGGAAAAGCATGTCACTTACCTCTCGAACTATAACATAAGGCATATTGGGCTATTAAAGAGCTTAACTATGATTTTAAACTTGCCGGTGAGAAGAGGTTATTTGATATTAGCTCACTTGATGAATGGAGAACCCAAGCTTATGAAAATGCCAAGTTGTTTAAAGAAAAAGTTAAAAGATGGCATGGCAAAAGGATACAAAAGCATGAGTTTAATGTAGGTGATTATGTATTGCTATACAACTCTTGTTTAAGATTTTTTGCAGGAAAACTTCTCTCTAAATGGGAAGGCCCCTATGTTATCGAAGAGGTCTATCGTTCCGGTGCCATAAAAATCAACAACTTCGAAGGCACAAATCCGAAGGTGGTAAACGGTCAAAGAATCAAACATTATATCTCAGGTAATCCCATAAATGTTGAAACCAATATTATCGAAACCGTAACCCCGGAGGAATACATAAGAGACACTTTCCGGAACGTTTCAGACTCCGAAAAGGAATAGGTATGTGGTACGGTAAGTAAATCGACTCCAAAACAATTTTTAAGGCAATATTTCTCTGTTTTGGAATATTAAAAAAAATAGAAAAATAAGCAGGAGTCCGGGAAGGACACGAGGGCCCCATGATGGTGGTGGGCGCGCCCCCTACCTCGTGAGCACCTCGTGTGCCTTCCAGACTCCGTTTTCTTGCATGTTACGTATTTTGGTCAGTAAAAATTCATTATATATTCTCCCGAAGGTTTTGACTCCCGTATCACGCAAAAATCTCCTATCTTTGTTTTGAGCTGTCCCGTTGCAGATTAAATCAACATGTCTTCCCAGGATTCGGAAGGAGAAAGCTATGTGGATGATTACTTAGCAAATCCAAAGGTCTATGGAGATGTGGAACATAATGGATGGACCACGGAGGAAGAAGAGGACTATGAACCCAAGGAGAAGGAGGAGACGAGCTCAGATGAAGATGAAGCACCATTACCTCAACCTGGGGACATGCACGTGGAGTTCAAAAAGTCAAGTCTCCCTGATAGGGTAAAGAAACCCATGTCCGAGTTTATCCCTTTTCGTCTCTTGCAGGAAAATAAGCAGGACCTATGCAAAAAGATATTAACCCTGGAGTGGGAGATTGATGATCTGAGGGATCAAAATGCCGTCCTCAAGCGCAAATTAAGGGAGAAGCCTAAGCCATCAACTAAGCCAACATCGCCACCACCTTCTTCACCAACCAAGGAGACATAATCACATGGGTATGGGCACTCCCCTTGGCAACTGCCAAGCTTGGGGGAGGTGCCCCGGTATCGTATCACAATCACAACTCTTATCTTTACCATTTTTCTTAGTTCGATCCTATTAGTAGTATCTTGATCTAGTAGAATAAAGTTTATGGCATGATCTAGTTTTGAGTTTTGCTTTATGATCTTTCTATGTAATCGAGTCCGTGAGCTATATATAATAAATATTAGTGTTGAGTCAAGGGCTTGATTATTTTGCCATGATCTTGGATGAATAAAAGAAAAGAGAAAAAGAATAAAAAGAAACAAAAAGTTCATATTGATCTTATTGAGAGTAATGACTTCACATAGAAAGAGTATGATGATTAAAAGTTGTTGGGAGTTGGCAGACATAGCTTTGGTCATTGTTGCAATTAATAGGAAGTAATAAGGAAAGAGAGGTTTTCACATATAGATATATTATCATTGACATCTTTTATGATTGGGAGCACTCATTAAAATATGACATGCTAAAGAGTTGATGTTGGACAAGGAAGACAACGTAATGAGCTATGTATTTCTTATATCTGAGATAAAGTATGTTGTCATGGATCCTCTAACTTGTTGAGCTTGCCTTCCCCCTCATGCTAGCCAAATTCTCAGCACTACGTAGAAATACTACTTGTGCTTCCAAAATCCCTAAACCAGTTTTGCCATGAGAGTCCACCATATCTACCTATGGATTGAGTAAGATCGTTCAAGTAAGTTGTCATCGGTGCAAAGCAATAAAAATTGCTCTAAATATGTACGATTGATTGGTGTGGGAGAAATAAGCTTCATACGATCTTGTGATGTGGAAGTAATAAAAGCAACGGACTACATAATAAAGGTTCATATGACAAGGGGCAATATAAAGTGACGTTCTTTCGCATTGAGATTTTATATATCCAACCATAAAAGCGCATGGCAACCTCTGCTTCCCTCTGCGAAGGGCATATCCTTTATTATTATCTTCTACCTCATGCAAGAGTCATGGTGATCTTCACCTTTTCTTTTTCATTTTATCCTTTGGCAAGCTCAGCATGTTGGAAAGAACATGATATATATATCTAATTGGATGTAGGGGAGCATGAACCATTATTGTTGACATTACCCTTGAGGTAAAAGGTTGTGGGGCAAAACTATAAGCCCCTATCTTTCTATGTGTCCGATTAAAACTCCGTAACCACAAGTATCGCGTGAGTGTTAGCAATTATGGAGGACTAAATGATAGTTGAGTATGTGGACTTGCTTTTTAGATCTGACATAGACTCTTTCCGATGTTATGTTAAATTGCAATTGCTTCAATGACTGAGATTATAGTTTGTTGGAGCCCGATAAGGTTTATGATTT
Source organism: Triticum dicoccoides (assembly GCF_002162155.2). Lineage (NCBI taxonomy): Eukaryota > Viridiplantae > Streptophyta > Magnoliopsida > Poales > Poaceae > Triticum > Triticum dicoccoides. Next base: position 542,455,601 of record NC_041392.1, on the reverse strand, counting down.
ATACTTTTGCATTGTGAATAGATCATCACTTGAACATAAGTAATCATATGACAAAATCTATATATGTTGCTGTTACAAGAATAATCATGATGCCTTCATGTCCATATTTTATTTTTATCGACGCCTCTACCTCTAAACATGAGGACATATTTATTGTTATCGGCTTTTATCTTGAGGACAAGCGAGGTCTAAGCTTGGGGGAGTTGATATGTCCATTCTGCATCATGCTTTTATATCGATATTTATCGCATTATGGACTGTTATTTCACTTTATGTCACAATACTTATGGCTATTCTCTCTTATTTTACAAGGTTTACATAAGGAGGGAGAATGCTGGCAGCTGGAATTCTGGTCTGGAAAAGGAGCAAATATTAGAGACCTATTCTGCGCAACTCCAAAAGTCCTAAAACTCCACGGAACGTCTTAAAATAAATAAAGAAAAATCCTCGCCAAAGATGAAGGCCAGGGGGCCCACACCCTTCTCACGAGGGTGGGGGGCGCCCCCCTAGGGCGTGCCCCCCTACCTCGTGGGCCCCCTGGTGGCTCTCCGACGTCCATCTTCTCCTATATGAGGTCTTTCGATGAGAAAAAAAATAAGAGATGAACTTTTCGGGACGAGACTCCGCCGCCACGAGGCGGAACCTTGGCGGATCCAATCTAGAGCTCCGGCAGAGCTGTTCTGCTGGGGAAACTTCCCTCCAGGAGGGGGAAATCATCACCATCGTCATCACCAACGCTCCTCTCATCGGGAGAGGGCAATCTCCATCAACATCTTCACCAGCACCATCTCATCTCCAAACCCTAGTTCATCTCTTGTATTCAATTCTTGTCTCAAAGTCCGGGATTGGTGCTAGTAGGTTGCTAGTAGTGTTGATTACTCCTTGTAGTTGATGCTAGTTGGTTTATTTGGTGGAAGATCATATGTTCAGATCCTATATGCATATTATTACCCCTCTGATTATGAACATGAATATGCTTTGTGAGTAATTACATTCGTTCCTGAGGACAAGGGAGAAGTCTTGCTATGAGTAGTCATGTGAATTTGGTATTCGTTTGATATTTTGATAAGATGTATGTTGTCTAGCCTCTAGTGGTGTTATGTGAACGTCGACTACATAACACTTCACCATTATTTGGGCCTAGAGGAAGGCATTGGGAAGTAATAAGTAGATGATGGGTTGCTAGAGTGACAGAAGCTTAAACCCTAGTTTATGCGTTGCTTCGTAAGGGGCTGATTTGGATCCATATGTTTCATGCTATGGTTAGGTTTACCTTAATACTTTTGTTGTAGTTGCGGATGCTTGCAATAGAGGTTAATCATAAGTGGGATGCTTGTTCAAGTAAGAACAGCACCCAAGCACCGATCCACCCACATATCAAATTATCAAAGTATCGAACGCGAATCATATGAATGTGATGAAAACTAGCTTGACGATATTCCCATGTGTCCTCGGGAGCGCTTTTCCTAATATAAGAGTTTGTTCCGGCTTGTCCTTTGCTACAAAAGGATTGGGCCATCTTGCTGCACTTTATTTACTTTTGTTACTTGTTACTCGTTACAATTTATCCTATCACAAAAATATCTGTTACCACTTATTTCAGTACTTGCAGAGAATACCTTGCTGAAAACCGCTTATCATTTCCTTCTGCTCCTCGTTGGGTCCGACACTCTTACTTATCGAAAGGACTATGATAGATCCCCTATACTTGTGGGTCATCAGTCAAGTCAATCACATTATTCTCCTAATGATGTGATCCTGTTAATCAAATGAGAACTCATGTGTATGGCTAGGAAACATAACCATCTTTGATCAACGAGCTAGTCAAGTAGAGGCATACTAGTGACACTCTGTTTGTCTGTGTATTCACACATGTATCATGTTTCCGGTTAATACAATTCTAGCACGAATAATAAACATTAATCACGATATAAGGAAATAAATAATAACTTTATTATTGCCTCTAGGGCATATTTCCTTTAGTCTCCTACTTGCACTAGAGTCAATAATCTAGATTACACAGTAATGATTCTAACACCCATGGAGCCTTGGTGCTGATCATGTTTTGCTCGTGGAAGAGGCTTAGTCAACGGTTCTGCAATATTCAGATCCGTACGTATCTTGCAAAACTCTATGTCTCCCACCCGGACTTGATCCCAGATGGAGTTGAAGCGTCTCTTGATGTGCTTGGTTCTCTTGTGAAATCTGGATTCCTTTGCCAAGGCAATTGCACCAGTATTATCACAAAAGATTTTCATTGGACCTGATGCACTAGGTATGACACCTAGATCGGATATGAACTCCTTCATCCAGACTCCTTCATTCGCTGCTTCCGAAGCAGCAATGTACTCCACTTCACATGTAGATCCCACCATGATGCTCTGTTTAGAACTGCTCCAACTGACAGCTCCACCGTTCAATACTAACACGTATCCAGTTTGCGATTTAGAATCGTCCATATCAGTGTCAAAGCTTGCATCAATGTAACCATTTACGATGAGCTCTTTGCCACCTCCATAAACGAGAAACATATCCTTAGTCCTTTTCAGGTACTAGAGCAAAATTATCTAGCTCGAAAGATATAAGTGAAGCACATAGAGTATTCTAATAAATTCCAATTCATGTGTGTCTCTCCCAAAAGGTGTATACAGCAAGGATGATTGTGGTAAACTAAAAGCAAAGACTCAATTCATACAAGACGCTCCAAGCAAAACACATAGCCTCAAGTAAAGTTACCGATAGAAGAAGACGAAAGAGGGGATGCCTTCCAGGGCATCCCCAAGCTTAGGCTTTTGGTTGTCCTTGAATTTTACCTTGGGGTGCCTTGGGCATCCCCATACTTAGTCTCTTGCCACTCCTTATTCCATAATCCATCAAATCTTTACCCAAAACTTGAAAACTTCACAACACAAAACTTAAACAGAAAATCTCATGAGCTCCGTTAGTATAAGAAAACAAACCACCACTTAAGGTACTGTAATGAACTCATTATTTAGTTATTTTTGCGTTAAACCTACTGTATTCCAACTTCTCTATGGTCCATAACCTCCGATATTAGCCATAGATTCATGAAAATAAGCAAACAACACGCGAAAAACAGAATCTGTCAAGAACAGAACAGTATGTAGTAATCTGTAGGTTTCGAATACTTCTGTAACCCCAAAAATTCTAAAATAAATTTCTGGACGTGAGGAATTTATCTATTAATCATCTGAAAAAAGAATCAACTTAATCGCACTCTCCAGTAAAAAATGGCAGCATATCTCGTGAGCGCTAAAGTTTCTGTTTTTTACAGCAGGATTGCAAAGACTTTCCCCAAGTCTTCCCAAAGGTTCTACTTGGCACAAACACTAATTAAAAGAATAAAACCACATCTAAACATAGGCTAGATGAATTATTTATTACTAAACAGAACCAAAAATCAAGAAACAAAATAAAATTGGGTTGCCTCCCAACAAGCGCTATCGTTTAACGCCCCTAGCTAGGCATAAACGCAAGGATAGATCTATGTATTATCATCTTTGGTATGCAATCCATAAGTGGCTCTCATAATAGATTCATAAGGTAATTTAATTTTCTTTCTAGGAAAGTGTTCCATGCATTTCCTTAATGTAAATTGGAATCTAATATTCCCTTCTTTCATATCAACAATTGCACCAATCGTTCTAAGGAAAGGCCTACCAAGAATAATGGGACATGTAGGATTGCAATCAATATCAAGAACAATGAAATCTATGGGCACATAATTCCTATTTGCAAAAATAAGAATATCATTAATTCTTCCCATAGGTTTCTTAATAGTGGAATCCACGAGGTGCAAATCTGAACAATCATCAAATTCACGGAAACCTAACACATCACACAAAGTTTTTGGAATCGTGGAAACGCTAGCACCCAAATCACATAAAGCATAGCATTCATGATCTTTAATTTTAATAGTGGGTTCCCACTCGTCATAAATTTTTCTAGGGATAGAAACTTCCAATTCAAGCTTTTCTTCATAAGATTGCATTAAAGCATCAACGATATATTTAGTAAAAGCTTTATTTTGATTATAAGCATGCGGAGAATTTAACACGGATTGCAACAAGGAAATACAATTTATTAAAGGACAATTATCATAATTAAATTCCTTGAAATCGAAAATAGTGGTTTCATTGGTATGTAAAGTTTTGACCTCTCCAATCCCACTTTTACCAATTTTAGCATTAAGATCTAAAAACTTCGAATCATTGGGACGCCTTTTAACTAAAGTTGACTCATATCCAATCCCATCATTATCAAGATTCATATTTCAAAACAAAGATTTAATAGGATACACATCAATCACTTTTAGATCTTCATCCTTAATATCATGAAAACTAGAAGAACACGCTTTCACAAAGCAATCTTTTTTAGCATGCATCCTAGCGGTTCTTTTTTTGCACTCATGAATGAAAATTCTCATAGCTTTGAGAGACTCATTGATATCATGCTTAGGTGGAATAGATCTAAGTTCCAAAGAACAACATCAAGAGAAATTCTATCCACGTTCCTAGCCAACTCATCAATCTTAGACAGTTCTTCTTCAATCAAAGCATTGAAACTCTTTTGCAAACTAATAATTCTTTAATATTAGATTCAAAATCAGAGGGAATCTTATTATAATTTCCATAAGAATTGTTGTAGGAATTACCATAATTATTAGAGAAATTACTAGGAAATGGCCTAGAATTGAAATTACCTCTATACGCATTATTGCCAAAATTGTTCCTACCAACAAAATTCACATCCATAGATTCATTATTATTCTCAATCAAAGTAGACAAAGGCATATCATTAGGATTATAAGAAACACTCTTATTAGCAAACAATTTCATAAGTTCATCCATCTTTCCACTCAAAACATTAATTTCTTCTATTGCATGCACATTTTTACTAGTAGATCTTTCAGTGTGCCATTGAGAATAATTAACCATAATATTATCTAGGAGTTTAGTAGCTTCTCCTAAGGTGATTTCCATAAAAGTGCCTCCTGCGGCCGAATCTAAAAGATTTCTAGAAGCAAAATTCAATCTAGCATAAACATTTTGTATAATCATCCAAAGATTCAAACCATGTGTAGGGCAATTACGTATCATTAATTTTATCCTCTCCCAAGCTTGTGCAACATGTTCATGATCAAGTTGCTTAAAATTCATAATATCGTTTCTAAGAGAGATGATCTTAGCGGGAGGAAAATACTTAGAGATAAAAGCATATTTGCCCTCATTCCAAGAATCGATACTATTTTTAGGCAAAGATGAAAACCAAGTTTTAGCACGATCTCTAAGAGAAAACGGGAATAGCTTCAATTTAACAATATCATTATCCACATATTTCTTCTTTTGCATATCACACAAATCAATAAAGCTGTTTAGATGGGTAGCGGCATCTTCACTAGGAAGGCCAAAAAACGGATCTTCCATGACAAGATTCAGCAAAGTAGTATTAATTTCACAAGATTCAGCATCGGTAAGAGGAGCAATTGGTGTGCTAATAAAATCATTATTGTTGGTATTAGAAAAGTCACACAATTTAGTTGAGCTATCGTGACAGACAATCCAACACACAAGCCCACAAGAAGCAAGCGAAAAGAGACGAACTAGAAAAGAGAAGGGGAACGGAAAAAGAGGGCGAATAAAACGGCAAGGGTGAAGTGGGGGAGAGGAAAACGAGAGGTAAATGGCAAATAATGTAATGCGAGGGATAAGAGTTTGTGATGGGTACTTGGTATGTCTTGACTTGTGCGTATATCTCCCCAGCAACGGCGCCAGAAATCCTTCTTGCTTCCTCTTGAGCACTGCATTGGTTTTCCCTTCAAGAGGAAAGGGTGATGCAGTAGAGTAGCGTAGGTATTTCCCTCAGTTTTTGAGAACCAAGGTATCAATCCAGTAGGAGACTACACGCAAGTCCCTTGTACCTACACAAACAAATAAGAACCTCGCAACCAACGCGATAAAGGGATTGTCAATCCCTTCATGGTCGCTTACGAGAGTGAGATCTGATAGAGATAATAATAATAATATAAATATTTTTGGTATTTTTATGATATAGATTGAAAGTAAAGACTGCAAAACAAAATACACTGGAAACTTATATGATAAAAGATAGACCCGGGGGCCACAGGTTTCACTAGTGGCTTCTCTAAAGATAGTATAAGTATTACGGTGGGTGAACAAATTACGGTTGAGCAATTGATAGAAAAGTGCATAATAATGAGAATATTAGGCATGATCATGTATATAGGCATCACATCCGCGACAAGTAGACCGAAATGATTCTGCATCTACTACTATTACTCCATACATCGACCGCTATCCAGCATGCATCTAGAGTATTAAGTTCATAAGAACAGAGTAACACATTAAGCAAGATGACATGATGTAGAGGGATAAACTCAAGCAATATGATATAAACCCCATCTTTTTATCCTCGATGGCAACAATACAATACGTGCCTTGCTGTCCCTACTGTCACTAGGAAAGGACACCGCAAGATTGAACCCAAAGCTAAGCACTCCTCCCATTGCAAGAAAGATCAATCTAGTAGGCCAAACCAAACTGATAATTCGAAGAGACTTGCAAAGATAATTAAATCATGCATATAAGAATTCAGAGAAGAACCAAATATTGTTCATAGATAATCTTGATCATAAATCCACAATTCATCTGATCTCGACAAACACACCGCAAAAAGAGTTACATCGAATAGATCTCCAAGAAGATTGAGGAGAACTTTGTATTGAGATCCAAAGAGAGAGAAGAAGCATCTAACTAATAACTATGGACCCGAAGGTCTGAGGTAAACTACTAACACATCATCAGAGAGGCTATGGTGTTGATGTAGAAGCCCTCTGTGATCGATTCCCCCTCCGGCGGAGCTCCGAAAAAGGCCCCAAGATGGGATCTCTTGGGTACAGAAGGTTGCGGCGGTGGAAATAGGGTTTCGTGGTGCTCCTGGATGTTTTCGGGGTATATTGGTATATATAGGAGGAAGAAGTAGGTCGGTGGAGCTGCGAGGGGCCCACGAGGGTGGGGGCGCGCCCAGGGGAGCAGGCGCGCCTCCCTGCCTCATGGCCTCCTTGTTGATTTCTTGACGTCCCACTCCAAGTCCCCTGGATCACGTTTGTTCCAAAAAATAACTCTCCCGAAGGTTTCATTCCGTTTGGATTCCGTTTGATATTCCTTTTCTGCAAAACACCGAAATAGGCAAAAAAACAGCAATTTGCATGGGCCCCTGGGTTAGTTGGTTAGTCACAAAAATAATATAAAAGTGTATAAATAAGCCCATTAACATCCAAAATAGATAATATAATAGCATGGAACAATAAAAAATTATAGATACATTGGAGATGTATCAGCGGCCCGGCGGTGCGGGGGTGGACTTGGCGAGGGCGACGACAAATGGGACGCGGGCATAGGCGTGGTGAACGCGGGGAAAGGAGGAGGAGGGAAATAGGGGGCGGCCTACAGCATTGCCGAGAAGGGGGGTCAGCGTGGCTTGAGGACGTGAGTCGGGGAGGGAAACGAGGAGGCGATGCGAGGTCCAGCGACAGCTTCTACCTCTTGAGCACGTGTTGGTTTTCCCTTGAACAAGAAAGGGTGATGCAGCAAAGTAGGTAAGTATTTGCCTTAGTTTTGAGAACCAAGGTATCAATCCAGTAGTATACAACGCACAAGTCACCTAGTACCTACACAAACAATCAAGAACCTTGCAACCAACGCGATAAAGGGGTTGTCAATCCCTTCATGGTCACTCGCAAAAGTGAGATCTATAGAGATAGTAAAGTAAATACTTTTTATATTTTTGTTGTATAGATTGGAAAGTAAAGATTGCAAAATAGTAAATGAGATGCGATGTAAATAAAATAGATGTAATATAATAGGAAAGAGACCCAAGGGCGATAGGTTTCACTAGTGGCTTCTCTCAAGATAGCATGTATTACGGTGGGTAAACAAATTACTGTCGAGCAATTGATAGAAAAACGCATAATTATGAAGATATCTAAGGCAATGATCATGAATATAGGCTTCACGTCCGTGTCAAGTAGACCGAAATGATTCTGCATCTACTACTATTACTCGACAGGTCGACCGCTATCCAACATGCATCTAGAGTATTAAGTTCATAAGAACGGAGTAACGTATTAAGCAAGATGACATGATGTAGAGGGATAAACTCAAGCAATATGATACAAACCCCATCTTTTTATCCTCAATGGCAACAATACAATACGTGCCTTGCTGCCCCTACTATCACTGGGAAAGGTATTCGCAAGATTGAACCCAAAGCTAAGCACTTCTCCCATTGCAAGAAAGATCAATCTAGCAGGCCAAACTAAACCGACAAAATTCGAAGAGACTTGCCAAGATATCAAATCATAAACATAAGAATTCAGAGAAGAACCAAATAATATTCATAGATAATCTTGTTCATAAATCCACAATTCATCGGATCTCGACAGACACACCGCAAAAGAGTATTACATCGAATAGATCTCCAAGAACATCAAGGAGAACTTTGTATTGAGAATCAAAGAGAGAGAAGAAGCCATATAGATAATAACTATGGACCCGAAGGTATGTGGTAAACTACTCACGCTTCATCGGAGAGGCAATGGTGTTGATGTAGATGCCCTCCGTGATCGATTTCCCCTCCAGCAGATCGCCGGAAAAGGCCCTGAGATGGGATCTCACGGGTACAGAAGGTTGCGGCGGTGTAATAGTGGTTTCGTGACTCTCCCTGATGTTTCTAGGGTATAAGAGTATATATAGGCAAAAGAAGTATGTCGGTGGAGCTACGAGGGCCCCACGAGGGTGGGGGCGCGCCTACCCCCTGGGCGCGCCCTCCTGCCTCACGTGGAGTTCCAGACTTCGACTCCAAGTCTTATGATTTCTTCCGGTCCAAGAAAGATCATCGCGGAGGTTTCATTCCATTTGGACTCCGCTTGGTATCCCTTTTCTGCAAAACTCTAAAATAGGCACAAAAAACAAAAACTGGCACTGGGCCTCCGGTTAATAGGTTAGTTCCAAAAATAATATAAAAGAGTATATTAAAGCCCATTAAACATCCAAAACAGATAATATAAAAGCATGGAACAATCAAAAATTATAGATACGTTGGAGGCGTATCAAGCATCCCCAAGCTTAATTCCTGCTCGTCCTCGAGTAGGTAAATGATAAAAACAGAATTTTTGATGTGGAATGCTACCTAACATAATTATCAATGTAATTTTCTTTATTGTGGCATGAATGTTCAGATCTGAAAGATTCAAGACAAAAGTTTAATATTGACATAAAGATAATAAAACTTCAAGCATACTAACAAAGCAATCATGTCTTCTTAAAATAACATGGCCAAAGAAAGCCATCCCTACAAAATCATATAGTCTGGCTATGCTCTATCTTCATCACACAAAATATTTAATCATGCACAACTCCGATGACAAGCCAAGCAATTGTTTCATACTTTTGATGTTCTCAAACTTTTTCAATCTTCACGCAATACATGAGCATGAGCCATGGATATAGCACTATAGGTGGAATAGAATGGTGGTTGTGGAGAAGACAAAAAGGAGAAGATAGTCTCACATCAACTAGGCATATCAACGGGCAATGGAGATGCCCATCAATAGATATTAATGTGAGTGAGTAGGGATTGCCATGCAACAGATGCACTAGAGCTATAAATGTATGAAAGCTCAACAAAAGAAACTAAGTGGGTGTGCATCCAACTTGCTTGCTCACGAAGACCTAGGCCATTTTGAGGAAGCCCATCCTTGGAATATACAAGCCAAGTTCTATAACGAAAATTCCCACTAGTATATGAAAGTGACAAAATAAGAGACTCTCTATCATGAAGATCATGGTGCTACTTTGAAGCACAAGTGTGGAAAAAGGATAGTAGCATTGTCCCTTCTCTCTTTTTCTCTCATTTTTTTGTTTTTGTTTCTTTTTTTGGGCCCTCTCTTTTTTGGCCTCTTTTTTAATTTATTTTTATCTTTTTCGTCCGGAGTCTCATCCTGACTTGTGAGGGAATCGTAGTCTCCATCATCCTTTCCTCACTGGGACAATGCTCTAATAATGATGATCATCACACTTTTATTTACTTACAACTCAAGAATTACAACTCGATACTTAGAACAAAATATGACTCTATGTGAATGCCTCTGGCGGTGTATCGGAATGTGCAATGAATCAAGAGTAACATGTATGAAAGAATTATGAATGGTGCCTTTGCCACAAATACGATGTCAACTACATGATCATGCAAGGCAATATGACAATGATGGAGCGTGTCATAATAAACGGAGTGGTGGAAGTTGCATGGCAATATATCTCGGAATGGCTATGGAAATGCCATAATAGGTAGGTATGGTGGCTGTTTTGAGGAAAGTAAATGGTGGGTTTATGGTACCGGCGAAAGTTGCGCGGTACTAGAGAGGCTAGAAATGGTGGAAGTGTGAGAGTGCATATAATAAATGAACTCAACATTAGTCATAAATGACTCACATACTTATTGCAAAAATCTATTAGTTATCGAAACGAAGTACTACACGCATGCTCCTAGGGGGATAGATTGGTAGGAAAAGACCATCGCTTGTCCCCGACCGCCACTCATAAGGAAGACAATCAATAAATAGATCACACTCCAACTTCATCACATAACGGTTCACCATACGTGCATGCTACGGGAATCACAAACTTTAACACAAATATCTCTCAAATTCACAATTACTCTACTAGCATGGCTCTAATATCACCATCTTCATATCTCAAAACAATCATAAAGAATCAAACTTCTCATAGTATTCAACGCACTTTATATGAAAGTTTTTATTATACCCATCTTGGATGCCCATCATATTAGGACTAGTTTTATAGCCAAAGCAAATTACCATGCTGTTCCAAAAGACTCTCAAAATAATATAAGTGAAGCATGAGAGATTAATAATTTCTGTAAAATAAAACCACCACCGTGCTCTAAAAAGATATAAGTGAAGCACTAGAGCAAAATTATCTAGCTCAAAAGATAAAAGTGAAGCACATAGAGTATTCTAATAAATTCCGATTCATGTGTGTCTCTCCCAAAAGGTGTGTACAGCAAGGATAACCGTGGTAAACTAAAAATCAAAGACTCAAATCATACAAGACGCTCCAAGCAAAACACATATCATGTGGTGAATAAAAATATAGCCTCAAGTAAAGTTACCGATAGACGAAGACGAAAGAGGGGATGCCTTCTGGGGCATCCCCAAGCTTAGGCTTTTAGTTGTCCTTGAATTTTATGTTGGGGTGCCTTGGGCATCCCCAATCTTAGGCTCTTGCCACTCCTCATTCCAAAATCCATCAAATCTTTACCCAAAAACTTGAAAACTTCACAACACAAAACTTCAACAAAAAATCTCATGAGCTCTGTTAGTATAAGAAAATAAACCACCACTTTAAGTACTGTAACGAACTCATTATTTATTTATATTGGTGTTAAACCTGCTGTATTCCAAATTCTCTATCGTTCATACCCCCCGATACTACTCATAGATTCATCAAAATAAGCAAACAACACATCAAAAACTTAATCTGTCAAAAACAGAACAATCTCTAGCAATCTGTAACTTTTGAATACTTCTGTAACTCCAAATTTTTTGAAAAATTAGGAGGGCCTTAGCAATTTGTATATTGATCTACTGCAAGTGGAGTGGGTATTTTATCGCTCTCTGGTAAAAACTAAAAATTAATTTCGTGAGCGTAAAATTTTCTGTTTTTTCAGCAAGATCAAACAACTATCATCCAAGAAGATCCTAAAGGCTTTACTTGGCACAAACACTAATTAAAACATAAAACACAATCATAACAGTAGCATAATTGTGTTAACACACCAAAACAGGAAGCAAAAAGCAAAAATAAAATTTATTCATTGGGTTGCCTCCCAACAAGCGATATAGTTTTACGCCCTTAGCTAGGCATAAAGCAAGGATAGATCTAGGTATTGCCATCTTTGGTATGCAATCCATAAGTGGCTCTCATAATAGGTTCATAAGGCAATTTAATTTTCTTCCTAGCAAAGTGTTCCATGCCTTTCCTTAACGGAAATTGGAATCTAATATTTCCTTCTTTCATGTCAATAATTGCACTAATCGTTCTAAGAAAAGGTCTACCAAGAATAATAGGACATGTAGGATTGCAATCTATATCAAGAACAATGAAATCTACGGGCACATAATTACTATTTGCAACAATAAGAACATCATTAATCCTTCCCATAGGTTTCTTAATGGTGGAATCTGCAAGATGCAAATTTAAAGAACAATCATCAAATTCACGGAAACCTAGCACAACACACAAGGTTTTTGGAATCATGGAAACACTAGCACCCAAATCACACAAAGCATAGCATTCATAATCTTTAATCTTAATTTTAATAGTAGGTTCCCACTCATCATAAAGTTTTCTAGGGATATAAACTTCTAGTTCAAGCTTTTCTTCATAGGATTGCATTAAAGCATCAACGATATGTTTAGTAAAAGCTTTATTTTGATTATAAGCATGAGGATAATTTAACATGGATTGCAACAAGGAAATACAATCTATCAAAGAGCAATTATCATAATTAAATTCCTTGAAATCCAAAATAGTGGGTTCATTTCTATGTAAAGTTTTGACCTCTTCAATCCCACTTTCATTAATTTTTGCATCAAGGTCTAAAAACTCCGAATCATTGGGACACCTTTTAACTAACGTTGACTCATCTCCAGTCCCGTCTTTATCAATATTCATATTGGAAAACAAAGATTTAATATGAGTCACATCAATCACTTTTAGATCCTCATCATTATTATCATCTAGATCATCCGGTTTAGCGGCCATCTTATTAACTAAGGTGGATTGCTTATCCGAAATCTGGCCTACTAAATTTTCAATATGAGAAAACTGAGATTTCAAACCATAAAATTCTTTAGACATATCATCGAGCTCTTTATTCATGTACTCCATAAAACTTTTTTGTTCTTTAAGCTCGTTTCTGAAGAAATTATTATGCTCAAATTGCAAAGACATAAAGCTTCTAACGTTATTTTCAATTTCTTCCAACCTTCTAAGGTGAGGATCAACGCTTTTTGGCAGAGCCATCAAAGCAAACAAGCACACTAACACCCAAGAACACAAGAAGCAAGCGAAAATAAACAAACAGAAGAGGGGCGAAGAAAAGGCAAAGGTTTTCGAAAATCATTTTAGAAGTGGGGGAGAGGAAAATGAGAGGCAAATGGCAAATAATGTAATGCAAGGGAGAAGAGTTTATGGTGGGTACTTGGTATGTCTTGACTTGGCATAGATCTCCCTGGCAACGGCGCCAGAAATCCTTCTTGCTACCTCTTGAGCATGCGTTGGTTTTCCCTTGAAGAGGAAAGGGTGATGCACCAAAGTAGCATAAGTATTACCCTCGGTTTTGAGAACCAAGGTATCAATCCAGTAGGAGAAAACGCACAAGTCACCTAGTACCTGCACAAACAATCAAGAACCTTGCAACCAACGTGATAAAGGGGTTGTCAATCCCTTCACGGTCACTCGCAAAAGTGATATCTAAAAGAGATAGTAAAGTAAATATTTTTGGTATTTTTGTTGTATAGATTAGAAAGTAAAGATTGCAAAATAGTAAACGAGATGCAATGTAAATAAAAGAGATGTAGCATAATAGGAAAGAGACCTGGGGGCCATAGGTTTCACTAGTGGCTTCTCTCAAGATAGCATGTATTACGGTGGGTGAACAAATTACTGCCGAGCAATTGATAGAAAAGCGCATAATTATTAAAATATCTAAGGCTATGATCATGAATATAGGCATCACGTCCGTGTCAAGTAGACCAAAATGATTGTGCATCTACTACTATTACTCCACATATGGACCGCTATCCAGCATGCATCTAGAGTATTAAGTTCATAAGAATGGAGTAACGCATTAAGCAAGATGACATGGTGTAGAGGGATAAACTCAAGCAATATGATATAAACCCCATCTTTTTATCCTCGATGGCAACAATACAATACGTGCCTTGCTGCCCCTACTGTCACTGAGAAAGGACACCGCAAGATTGAACCTAAAGCTAAGCACTTCTCCCATTGCAAGAAAGATCAATCTAGTAGGCCAAACTAAAACGATAATTCGAAGAGACTTGCAAAGATATCAAATAATGCATATAAGAATTCAGAGAAGAACCAAATAATATTCATAGATAATCTTGTTCATAAATCCACAATTCATCGGATCTTGACAAACACACCGCGAAAGAGTATTACATCGAATAGATCTCCAAGAACATCGAGGAGAACTTTGTATTGAGAATCAAAGAGAGAGAAGAAGCCATCTAGCTAATAACCATGGACCCGAAGGTCTGTGGTAAACTACTCATGCTTCATCGGAGAGGCAATGGTGTTGGTGTAGAAGCCCTTCGTGATCGATTCCCCCTCCGGCAGATCGCCGGAAAAGGCCCCAAGATGGGATCTCATGGGTACAGAAGGTTGTGGCTGTGGAAAAGTGGTTTTGTGGCTCTCCCTGATGTTTCTAGCGTATAAGATTATATATAGGCGAAAGAAGTACGTTGGTGGAGCTATGAGGGGCCCACGAGGGTGGGGGCGCACCTACCCCCTGCTACCTCTTGAGCATGTGTTGGTTTTCCCTTGAAGAGGAAAGGGTGATGCAACAAAGTAGCACAAGTATTTCCCTCAGTTTTTTAGAACCAAGGTATCAATCTAGTAGGAGACTACACACAAGTCGCCTAGTACGTGCATAAACAATCAAGAACCTTGCAACCAACGCGATAAAGGGGTAGTCAATCCCTTCACGGCCACTTGCAAAAGTGAGATCTGATAAAGATAATAAGATCAATATTTTTGGTATTTTTGTTGTATAGATTGGAAAATAAAGATTGCAAAATAAATAGTAAACTAGAATTGTAGATCGGAAACTTATATGATGTAAAGTAGACCCGGCGGGCATAGGTTTCACTAGTGGCTTCTCTCATGATAACATATATTACGATGGGTGAACAAAGTACTGCCGAGCAATTGATAGAAAAGCGCATAATTATGAGAATATCTAGGCATGATCATGAACATAGGCATCACGTCCGTGTCAAGTAGACCAAAATGATTCTGCATCTACTACTATTACTCCACACATCGACCGCTATCCGACATGCATCTAGAGTATTAAGTTTATAAGAACAGAGTAACGCATTAGACAAGATGACATGATGTAGAGGGATAAACTCAAGCAATATGATATAAACCACATCTTTTTATCCTCGATGGCAACAATACAATACGTGCCTTGCTGCCCCTACTGTCACTGGGAAAGGACACCCCAAGAAGAAGTAGGTCGGTGGAGCTCCTTGGGGCCCACAAGGGTGGGGGCGCGCCTACCCACCTGGGCGCGCCCCCTGCCTTGTGGAAGCTTCGCGAACTTCTAGACTTGTACTCCATGTCTCATGGGTGACGTTTGTTCCAAGAAAGATCCTCGCGAAGGTTTCGTTCCGTTTGGATTCCATTTGATATTCATTTTCTACGAAACACTGAAATAGGCAAAAAAACAGCAATTTGCACTGGGCCTTCGGTTAATAGGTTAGTCCCAAAAATAATATAAAAGTGCATATTAAATCCCATTAAACATCCAAAACAAATAATATAATAGCATGGAACAATAAAAAATTATAGATACGTTGGAGACGTATCTGTTGGGGAACGTAGTAATTTCAAAATTTTCCTACGCACACGCAAGATCATGGTGATGCATAGCAACGAGAGGGGAGAGTGTCGTCCATGTACCCTCGTAGACCGTTAAGCGGAAGCGTTATCGCAACGCGGTTGATGTAGTCGTACGTCTTCACAATCGACCGATCCTCAGTACCGAACGTACGGCACCTCCGCGTTCAGCAGACGTTCAGCTCAGTGACGTCCCATGAACTCACGATCCAGTAGAGCTCGGGGAAGAGTTTCGTCAGCACGACGGCGTGGTGACGATGTTGATGAAGCTACCATTGCAGGGCTTCGCCTAAGCATTGCTATAGTATGACCGAGGTGGATTATGGTGGAGGGGGGGACCGCACACGGCTGGGAGAGATCAATGGTCAACTTGTGTGTCTAGAGGTGCCCCTGTCCCGTATATAAAGGAGCAAGGGGGGAGGCCGGCCGGCCCTAGAGGGCGCGCCAGGAGGAGGAATCCTCCTCCTAGTAGGAGTAGGATTCCCCTCTTTCCAACTCCTCCTAGGAGGGGGAAAGGAAGGGGGGGAAGGAGAAGGAAAGGGCCCCCCTCTCCTAGTCCAATTCGGACCAAAGGGGTAGGGGGCGCGTGGCCTGCCCTGGCCGGCCCCTCTCTCTCTCCACTAGGGCCCAACAAGGCCCATTAACCCCCGGGGGGTTTCGGTAACCCCTCCGGCACTCCGGTAAAATCCCGATTTCACCCGGAACTCTTCCAATGTCCAAATGTAGGCTTCCAATATATCAATCTTTATGTCTCGACCATTTCGAACTCCTCTTCATGTACGTGATCATATCCGAGACTCTGAACTACCTTCGGTACATCAAAAACATATAAACTCATAATACCGATCGTCACAGAACTTTAAGCGTGCGGACCCTACGGGTTCGAGAACTATGTAGACATGACCGAGACATGTCTCCGGTCAATAACCAATAGCGGAACCTGGATGCTCATATTGGTTCCTACATATTTTACGAAGATCTTTATCGGTCAAACCGCATAACAATATATGTTGTTCCCTTTGTCATCGGTATGTTACTTTCCCGAGATTCGATCGTTGGTATCCCAATACCTAGCTCAATCTCGTTACCGGCAAGTCTGTTTACTCATTCCGTAATGCAACATCCTACAACTAACACATTAGTCACATTGCTTGCAAGGCTTATAGTGATGTGCATTACCGAGAGGGCCTAGAGATACCTCTCCGACAATCGGAGTGACAAATCCTATTCTTGATCTATGCCAACTCCACGAACATCATCGGAGACACCTGTAGAGCACCTTTATAATCACCCAGTTATGTTGTGACGTTTGGTAGCACACAAAGTGTTCCTATGGTATTCAGGAGTTGCATAATCTCATAGTCATAGGAACATGTATAAGTCATGAAGAAAGCAATAGCAGTAAACTGAAACGATCAAGTGTTAAGCTAACGAAATGGGTCAAGTCAATCACATGATTCTCCTAATGATGTGATCCCATTGATCAAATAACAACTCATGTTTATGGCTAGGAAACTTAACCATCTTTGATCAATGAGCTAGTCGAGTAGAGGCATACTAGTGACACTATGTTTGTCTATGTATTCACACATGTATTATGTTTCCGGTTAATACAATTCTAGCATGAATAATAAACATTTATCATGAAATAAGGAAATAAATAATAACTTTATTATTGCCTCTAGGGCATATTTTCTTCAGTCTCCCACTTGCACTAGAGTCAGTAATCTAGATTACACAGTAATGATTCTAACACCCATGGAGTCTTGGTACTGATCATGTTTTGCTTGTGGAAGAGGCTTAGTCAGCGGGTCTGCAACATTCAGATCCATATGTATCTTGCATATCTCTATGTCTCACACCTGGACTTGATCCTAGATGGAATTGAAGCGTCTCTTGATGTGCTTGGTTCTCTTGTGAAATCTGGATTCCTTTGCCAAGGCAATTGCACCAGTATTGTCAAAAAAAGATTTTCATTGGACCCGATGCACTAGGTATGACACCTAGATCGGATATGAACTCCTTCATCCAGACTCCTTCATTTGTTGCTTCTGAAGCAGCTATGTACTCCGCTTCACACGTAGATCCCGCCACGATGCTTTGTTTAGAACTGCTCCAACTGACAGCTCCGCCGTTCAATATAAACACGTATCCGGTTTTCGATCTAGAATCATCCGGATCAGTGTCAAAGCTTGCATCGACGTAACCATTTACGATGAGCTCTTTGTCACCTCCATAAATGAGAAACATATCCTTAGTCTTTTTCAGGTATTTCAGGATGTTCTTGACCGCTATCTAGTGATCCACTCCTAGATTACTTTGGTACCTCCCTCCTAAACTAATAGCAAGGCACACATCAGGTCTGGTACACAGCATTGCATACATGATTGAGCCTATGGCTGAAGCATAGGGAAAAATTTTCATTTTCTCTCTATCTTCTGCAGTGGTCAGGCATTGAGTCTTACTCAACTGCACACCTTGTAACATAGGCAAGAACCCTTTATTAGCTTGATCCATTTTGAACTTCTTCAAAACTTTATCAAGGTATGTGCTTTGTGAAAGTCCAATTAAGCGTCTTGATCTATCTCTATAAATCTTGATGCCTAATATATAAGCAGCTTCACCGAGGTCTTTCATTGAAAAACTCTTATTCAAGTACCCTTTTATGCTATCCAGAAATTCTATATCATTTCCAATCAACAATATGTCATCCACATATAATATTAGAAATGCTACAGAGCTCCCACTCACTTCCTTGTAAATACAGGCTTCTCCGAAAGTCTGCATAAAACCATATGCTTTGATCTCACTATCAAAACGTTTATTCCAACTCTGAGAGGCTTGCACCAGTCCAGAAATGGATCGCTGGAGCTTGCACACTTTGTTAGTACCCTTTGGATCGATAAAACCTTCAGGTTGCATCATATACAACTCCTCTTCTAGAAATCCATTAAGGAATGCAGTATTTACATCCATTTGCCAAATTTCATAATCATAAAATGCGGCAATTGCTAACATGATTTGGACGGACTTAAGCATCGCTACGGGTGAGAAGGTCTCATCGTAGTCAACTCCTTGAACTTGTCAAAAACCTTTTGCAACAAGTCGAGCTTTGTAGACAGTAACATTACCGTTAGCTTCAGTCTTCTTCTTGAAGATCCATCTATTCTCGATGGCTTGCCGATCATCGGGCAAGTCAACCAAAGTCCACACTTTGTTCTCATACATGGATCCCATCTCAGATTTCATGGCTTCAAGCCATTTTGCAGAATCTGGGCTCATCATCGCTTCCTCATAGTTCGTAGGTTCGTCATGGTCAAGTAACATGACTTCCAGAACAGGATTACTATATCACTCTGGTGCGGATCTTACTCTGGTTGACCTATGAGGTTCAGTAGTAACTTGATCTGAAGTTTCATGATCATCATCATTATCTTCCTCACTAATTGGTGTAGGTGTCACAGGAACCGGTTTCTGTGATGAACTACTCTCCAATAAGGGAGCAGGTACAGTTACCTCATCAAGTTCTAATTTCCTCCCACACACTTCTTTCGAGAGAAACTCCTTCTCTAGAAAGGATCCATTCTTAGCAACAAATGTCTTGCCTTCGGATCTATGATAGAAGGTGTACCCAACAGTCTCCTTTGGGTATCCTATGAAGACACACTTCTCCGATTTGGGTTCGAGCTTATCAGGTTGAAGTTTTTTCACATAAGCATCACATCCCCAAACTTTAAGAAACGACAACTTTGGTTTCTTGCCAGACCACAGTTCATAAGGCGTCGTCTCAACGGATTTCGATGATGCCCTATTTAACATGAATGCACCTGTCTCTAAAGCATGACCCTAAAACGATAGCGGTAAATCAGTAAGAGACATCATAGATCGCACCATATCTAGTGAAGTACGATTACGATGTTCGGACACACCATTACGCTGTGTGTTCCGGGTGGTGTGAGTTGCGAAACTATTCCGCATTGTTTCAAATGTAGACCAAACTCGTAACTCAAATATTCTCCTCCATGATCAGATCGTAGAAACTTTATTTTCTTGTTACGATGATTTTCCACTTCACTCTGAAATTCTTTAAACTTTTCAAAAGTTTCAGACTTATGTTTCATTAAGTAGATATACCCATATCTTCTCAAATCATCCGTGAAGGTGAGAAAATAACGATACCCGCCGCGAGCTTCAATATTCATCGGACCACATACATCATTATGTATGATTTCCAATAAATCTGTTGCTCGCTCCATTGGTCCGGAGAACGGCGTTTTAGTCATCTTGCCCATGAGGCATGGTTCGCAAGTACCAAGTGATTCATAATCAAGTGATTCTAGAAGTCCATCAGTATGGAGTTCCTTCATGCGCTTTACACCAATATGACCCAAACGGCAGTGCCACAAATAAGTTGCACTATCATTATCGACTCTGCATCTTTTGGCTTCAACATTATGAATATGTGTATCACTACTATCGAGATTCAACACAAATAGACCACTCTTCAAGGGTGCATTACCATAAAAGATATTACTCATATAAATAGAACAACCATTATTCTCAGATTTAAATGAATAGCCATCTCAAATCAAACAAGATCCAGATATAATGTTCATGCTTAACGCTGGCACCAAATAACAATTATTCAGGTCTAAAACTAATCTCGAAGGTAGATGTAGAGGTAGCGTGTTGACGGCGATCACATCAACTTTGGAACCATTTCCCATGCGCATCGTCTCCTCGTCCTTAGCCAGTCTTCGCTTAATCTGTAGTCCCTGTTTCGAGTTGCAGATATTAGCAACAGAACCAGTATCAAATACCCAGGTGCTATTGAGGGAGTCATGGATTAAGGGGTCCTCGGGCATCCAGCCTGTTATCTATGGGCCGGACTGATGGGTTGTCAAGATATGAAGACCGAAGACTGTACCAGTGTCCGGATAAGACTCTCCTTGGCATGGAAGGCAAGCTTGGCGAACAACTATGAAGATTCCATCTTATGTAACCGACTCTATGTAAACCTAGATCCCCTCGGTGTCTATATAAACCGGAGGGTGTAGTCCGGAAAGGATATACTCAATATCGTAGTCATATAGGCTAGACTTCTAGGGTTTAGCCATTACGATCTTGTGGTAGATCAACTCTTGTAACACTCATATTCATCAAGATCAATCAAGCAGGAAGTAGGGTATTACCTCCATAGAGAGGGCGCGAACCTGGGTAAACATCGTGTCCCCTGTCTCCTGTTACCATCAACCTTAGACGCACAGTTTAGGACCCCCTAGCCGAGATCTGCCGGTTTTGACACCGACATTGCTGCTTTCATTGAGAGTTCCTCTATGATGTCGCTAAAAGGGTCGATGGCCCCTTCAATCGTCAATAATGATGTTGTCTACGGAGAAACTTTCCTCCCGGGACAGATCTTCATGTTCGGTGGCGTCGCACTGCGGGCCAACTCATTTGGCCATCTGGAGCAGATCGAAAGCTACGCCCCTGGCCATCAGGTCAGATTCAGGAGCTTGAACTATGTCGTGGACATCCGTGGAGACTTGATCTTCGCCAGATTCGATACTGCGGTGGCCGCTCCCGGTCACCCCGATGATCATAACCAAAATCTGTCATCGGGCCGCATCCAGGAGATCGCTCCTATAACCGCTCTGGCCCTAGAGCCGGAGCAGGCAAGGCCATCCAACGATGGGAGGATTAACCCCACCTCGGAGGCCACAGACTCCATGGCGTTGTAGCCGCACATGGACCTGGTCTCACACTATGCCTATGCCACCGGAACGCCGGACTCGTCTCCGACCGTAGGTTCCGAACCGTGCGAGCCCGCGGACGCCGAGCTTGATCTTTTATCAATCTTCAAATTCAGCGCCGCAGACATCTTATAGCACTCGCCTTTGGGCGATGTGCTCAACTCATTAAAAAACCTGTCCTTGGCGGAGGACTCTTAGCCGAACTATATCCGACTCGAACTAGGGGCTGGAGATGGAGAATTTTACTTCCCACCCGCCACCCACTTTATAGCCACGATCGAGGATTTGACCGATGAACTTGATTATGACTTCGAGGACATCGACGGTATGGACAACGATGCCGGAGAAGAAGAGGCCCAGAACCCACTGTTCATCGAACGCTGGACGGCCACTTCCTCGTATGACATATACATGGTGGATGCACCAAAGGAGAACATCGGCGACGATAAGGAAGACCCAGTTGAGGATAAACCTTCCGAAATACAGTCCAAGCGCCGGCGTTAGCAGCGCCGCTCTAAGTCACGTCGCAGTAAAGACAGCAACACCGGCACACGAGAAGATGACGCTCCAGAAGGTGCCGAAGACAACGAAGACCCCATCGATAAAGCAAACAAACAAGATGAACGGGAAGATGAGCAGGTTAGCCATGTTAAACAGGCCACACACGAAGATTCGAAGGACAATAATTACCTCCCGCTCTTCGAAATGAGGTGAGCCTTGGCACCGAAGATTTCATCGTGCCCGAGGAACCTCTTGAGAAGGAGCGCTTCAAGCGCCAGCTAATAGCCACGGCAAGGAGCCTGAAAAAGAAGCAGCAGTAGCTTCAAGCTGACCAAGATCTGCTCAATGATAAATGGACTGATGTCCTAGCAACCGAAGAATACGGCCTCAAGCGCCCAACCAAAAGCTACCCAAAGCGCAAATTGCTACCTCAGTTCGACGAGGAGGCGTCGGAGTACATACCACCATCGCACAATACGGCTGACCGACCACCACGTGGTCGGGACAAAATGGCAACTCATGCCGAACACCAGCCCGCCCCGCCTCATCACTCAGGTAGAGGTAAATTACCCCACGACCATACATGTGACCTCCGGCAGAACCTGAACAATAAAGCAGGACATACAAGATCAATCTACGAATCGCAAGGACGCGCCTCGACACGTGACCACGGCCACCTATTCGGACATGACAAACCCAGTCATACAGGGACCAAACACTGCAAACGGACTCCATCAAAGCTGCGTCACAATAAGGCCTGATATAGAGGACCCGCACATCCTCATTGCTTCACTGATGAGGTCCTGGATCACGAATTCCCCGAAGGATTCAAGCCCGTGAACATAGAATCATACAACGGAACCACGAACCCCGCGGTGTGGATCGAGGACTTCATTCTCCACATCCATATGGCCCGCAGAGATGACCTCCACGCCATAAAATACCTCCCTCTAAAACTCAAAGGGCCAGCTCGGCATTGGCTAAATAGCCTGCCTGAAAATTCCATTGGCAGCTGGGAGCACTTGGAAGAGGCTTTCCTCGATAACTTCCAAGGTACATATGTTCGACCCTCGGACGCTGATGACTTAAGCTATATAGTTCAATAGCCCAGAGAGTCCGCCAGGAAATTCTGGAAAAGGTTCTTAACTTAAAAGAACCAAATTGTCGACGGTCCGGACGCTGAAGCTCTAGCAGCTTTTAAACATAGCATCCGCGATGAATGGCTCGCTCGCCACCTCGGCCAAGAAAAGCCAAAATACATGGCAGCCCTCACGACACTCATGACCCGCTTTTATGCGGGCGAGGACAGTTGGTTGGCCCGTAGCAAAAAGAATGCAAGAAACGCCGACACCCCTGAAGTTAAAAGCAACAAAGACAAGTCTCGATGCAATAGATACAAGCGCCGAAACAATAGTGACAACACCGAGGATATGGCGGTCAACGCCGGGTTCAGTGGCTCTAAGTCCGGGCAGCGGAAGAAGCCGTTCCAAAATAACAATTCGGACCCATCCAGCTTGGACCGCATACTTGATCGTCCATGCCAGATTCACGGCACCCCCGACAAGCCTCCTAATCATACAAATAGAGAGTGCTGGGTTTTCAAATAGGCCGGCAAATTAAACACCGAGAATAGGGAAAAGGGATCGCAAAGCAAGGACGATGACGAAGAGACATGGCAACCGAACACAGGGGGACAGAAGAAGTTTCCCCCTCAGGTCAAAACGGTGAACATGATATATGCTACCCACATCCCCAAGAGGGAGCGCAAGCGTGCGCTCAGGGACGTCTACGCGATAGAGCGAGTCGAACCCAAAATTCAATCCATGGTCGTCATGCCCAATCACTTTTGATCGTCGGGATCACCCGACTAGTATGCATCACGGAGGCTCAGCCGCACTGGTCTTAGACCCATTAATTGATGGGTTCCACCTTACTCGTGTCCTTATGGATGGTGGTAGCAGCCTCAATCTGCTCTATCAGGATACAGTGCGAAAAATGGGCATTAACCCATCAAGGATCAAGCCTACAAAGACCACCTTTAAAGGAGTCATTCCAGGTGTAGAGGCCCGTTGTACGGGCTCAATCAGATTAGAGGTTGTCTTCGGATCTCCGGACAACTTTCGAAGCGAGGAGTTAGTCTTCGATATCGTCCCGTTCCGCAGCGGCTATCATGCACTGCTCAGATGAACTGTGTTTGCTTGATTCAACACAGTGCCACACTATGCTTATCTCAAGCTCAAGATGCCCGGCCCACGTGGCATCATAACAGTCAATGGCAATATGGAATGCTCTCTCCGTACAGAAGAGCACACAGCTGCCCTGGCTGCAGAAGTACAAAGCGGCCTTCTCAAGCAGAACCTCCATTCGGCTGCCGAGCCCTCGGACACCCGTAAGAGGGTCTGAACTACTTTGCAGCAGGAGAGCTCGGCTCGTCGGGAGCTCGACTAGCAATCCGGCCTCTGTCTCAGTCCTGGTCAAGCGGTGGCATACGTGTCGCGCGTACATAACTACACACTCAAAATTCCATGGGCACCAACAGAGGCATAGCTAGCTTTTGATCCACGGCACGGCTCAACCGACATCAGATACACACATACTTTCACTCTGCTTGTTTTCTTTCAGGTCTTAATTCTACAGGCCTCATTGGGGGTCTGGTTATCGGTCCTCTTGAAGGATAAATACACCAAGATGGCGAGGAGCGCAGACATACAGGGACTTTTTAGGTGATTCCGTTAACAATAACTCTACCTGTTTTCCAGGACCCACATACATCTCTCCCCTGGTTTCGGCATGTTAAATAGCTTGTTGCTTATTGCACTACTTGCATCAATGCGCCTTGACGCACTAATTACATTACAATGAAAACAGTTTGTAGCTGGGGCTGTAGGACCCCAGTTTTTTACCTTTACATCTTTTCTATTTTCTTTCTCTCTTTTCCTTTTTTCAGTTTCCCTGTGGATAACCCCATCAAGTAGCACCCATACACTTTGGTACATTTTGATGTTTGCCAGGGGCTTTATAGTACCCCACATTATGGCAACAAAAGTCCGAACACTTCTTATAAGTATAGTTCGGCACTCCGAATTTAGCATTATATGCATTGGCTCCGAATCATGTCTTTGGTCAATAGTTGGGTTGCCCGGCTCCTGTGCTTGCTACCCTACGTTCTGCTACATCGGCTAGGGTAGTAAAGGTAGAACTACTACGATTGTGTCCTGATCTAAACCGGATGAGCACCTCAGTAGAGAAAGCCGAAAACTGACTGTCATGATGCGGCAAGAGCCGGTCAGCTGTTCGGAGGTCTCAAATCATTGGAGATTTTTCCGGATTACGTGAAGGATCGGTACTTCTCGATCAGACACTGACAACACCCTGGTTCGTATACCAGGGGTTGCGCCTATGTTTTATTATAGAACTCCTATGGCTAAGTGAGGGTGTTCAAGCCGTAAAGTCTGGTTGCCTGGTTCATTGCGCTAAACAACTCCTTCAAGGACCATATAATTGGATCAAGATTGTTTAGATACCATCCCGAACACCTCCGTACTACCTATGTGAGGGAAGAAGCCGACGACTGGCCAACCCTCATATTTCATACAACATGGCGGCACAGGACGACACAATCAAAACATAAGTTATATTACAAAGCGGATTTGTTGTCATTATACAAGACAAAATACGAGTGTATTCACTCGGAAATAATGTCCTGCCCGCACTGCGTGGCTACAATACGAGACCCCTCTAGGACATCCGCAAAATAGCGCTCGGGGGTACGGTGCTCCTTGCCCTTTGGCAGCCCCTTGGTCAGCTCGACGGCGTCCATCTTCGCCCACCACATCTTGCAGTGAGCAAATGCCATCCGGGCACCTTCAATATACACCGATCTCTTTACAACCTCAAGCCGCGGGCAGGCACTAACAAGCCACTTCACAAGCCCGAAGTAGCTACTGGGTACCGGCGCGGCAGGCCATAGCCGGACTATCAGGTCCCTCATGGCCAGCTCAGTCACCTTGTGCAGCTCGACCAACTGTTTCAGCTGGTCGCTGAAGGATACCGGATGTTTAGGTCCAAGATATTGAGACCAGAACAGCTTCTCCCTCGAGCTCCCTTCCTCGGCTCGATAGAATATAGCAGCATCAGATACGCTGCGCGGCAAATCCGTAAACGCCCCTGTAGAGCACCAAATTCGGATAAGTACAAGAAGTGTTTCCTTCACAAACTTGCTTTGCATAATGAAATCCTTACCCGCCGCAATCTTCCTAGACGCCTGGAGTTCCTGAAGGGTGCTCTGGGCCTCGGCTCGAGCCTCTTGTGTGCTCTGACGGGCCTCCGCAAGTTTGGACGCCTGCATCTTAGAATCACGCTCCAGAGACTCGTACTTCTTGACGGCATCCTGAAGCTCTTGCTGAACCTTGCTGAATCGGGCCTCGTGCTTTTCGCGTACAGCGTGTTCCTTGGCCGCTTTGTCCTCGGCCTCGGCTAATGCCTTCTTAAGGGACGCCACCTCGGTCGTGGCCCCTAGCATAGTCCATGACACTTTAGTCAGCACGAAGTATTCATCCTCCCTAACATACACGCACAGGTTACTGCAAACCTTGGCTATTCTCCAGCTGCTTCTTCACAAGGCTAAGCTCTTCCTTGGCCCGCTCTAGGCTCCGCTTTAGTTCGGAGACCTCCGCAGTATGAGCGGCAACAGCCATCAACGATGCCTGCTTATTTACATAGACATCATATGTTAGACTCCTGCGAAAATTGTTTTGATCCTCTGTTCGGCTTTTCTTTCCGAACACCGAACAGAGCATCAGGGGCTACTGTCTACGCTGTGATATTCTCTCTACAATTATTACCTCAAAGCCTGTTAAAAGGCTAGTGCAAGCTTCGGTCAGCCCGCTTTTGGCAGACTGAACCTTTTTGATCACCGTACCCATGAGGACACGGTGCTCATCTACAATGGAAGCACCTCGCAGTGCTTCCAGCAGATGATCCAACGCCTCTGGTTGGACAGAGGTCACCAGCAGAACAGGCACACCTCCTCCTTTCGGGGAAGGCCATTCGCCGGATTCTGGAGCCGTGCAGGTCCCCGGAATGATATCCGGTTGAGGGCTGAATGGAACTCGTCCCCCACCATCAGTCCCCATGGGGGCTTCTTCCCCCATTTGTCCGGTGGTCGTGGAGTCATCCTTGGACGCCGCCCTGACGATCTTCGGAGCCTCCCCTTGATCGGGAAGGGCCCTTTGGGACACCACCTCGTCATCGCCTTTGGGCGAGGTCGAGTGAGCAGGTGGCGGTGACATGCTCGCCATCTCCTTTGAGTCTAGCAAGCCCTCTGTCGAGGATTGCGGAGAACTGTCGTGGGCCGAACTGCAATAGCATAAATTAAACATATTAATATGTCAAAGGGGAAGGGCCATACAGTTGGACGAGCATAAGGTCTTTCATACTTACGAAGCGGCCCGAGGCTTGGTTCGGGGCATTCGTTTCGGACTGCAATCGGCATCCCACACGGAGTTATCCGCGAGGGAGCCCTTCCCCCTCTTGGGTGCCTTCGCCTCCAGGTTCGTGGAGGCCACCCTTTTCTTCCTTCCCCCCTCGGGGGGGAGTTGTCTTCTTCCTCCTCCTCATCGTCGTCTTCGGCGACTGAAGGGTCAGTCTCGTCTTCGGACGACGGGTCCGAAGTATCCTTTCGACGAAGGCCACTTCTGGTCCCCTTGGCTGCCTTCTAGGTCTTCTTCTCTGGCACCTCATAAGGCGCCGAGAACAACATCTTCGTCGGGAGTGGGGTCTCTTTGTCTTCGGGTAGCGGGGCCGGGCAGTTAATCCGCCTCGCTATGTCGGTCCAGGCCTAAGGAAAAAAATTGATAGGGGAGCTTAGACTTCTTTCTCACAATACGCTAGTAAAGATTATGCCTTGAGAGCGTGAAAGAACTTACCAAATTGGCTTGGCTCTTTGAGCTAAGCCCATGATCCTCGGTTGTAGATGGTGGCTTCTCGCCGGCATTGAAAAGCACTTTCAGATATCCTCATGCATTGTGCTGAAGAGCTCTAGCAGCGTCTGGTGCTTGGCCGGATCAATTTCCACAAATGGCAAGTCTGGAGTTGGCACAGGAGGATCCGGCGGATGAGCATAACCTGGATCACATTGACAAGCTTGATCTTGTTGGATATCACATTCTGGAAACACGTCTGGAGCCCTGTCAGCTTGTCCGGAGAACCCCAGGTTAAGCCCTTCTCTAGCCAGGAGGTGAGCCGCATCGGAGCTTCGGATCGAAATTCAGGGGCCGTCGTCCAGTTGGTGTCGCGTGGCTCGGTGATGTAGAACCACCCCGATTGCCACCCCTTCACCGTTTCCACGAAAGAACCTTAGAGCCAGGTGATGTTGGGTGTCCTACCCCACATAGCTCCTCCGCACTCTGCTTGTTGACCTATCGGTGGGAACGACACCTATGGGATCACAAGAATCCCTACTACGGTTGCGGGGCGCGGGGTCGTGAGAAGAGCGGATCAAACAGATAGCACACGGTTTGTTTATCCAGGTTCGGGCCGCGAGGATGCGTAAAACCCTACTCCTGCTTTGGTGGATTGTATATCTGTGTTCTTGAGCTAGCTATGCGGCGTGAGGAGCTCCAAAAAGCCGAATCCTCCTCCTGGTCGCCTTGGGCCTCCTTTTATAGGAAAGGGGTCGCCACAGTGGCACGCAGGAGGTGGAAAGGGTACAGTGATGTGAGGTTATCCCTCACATTACATGACAAGGCGCATTTAATGCGTCTTGCCCAGGTGTCCTTGCTTTATCGGGGACGGGGGAGAGCCCTATCTCATCCGTCGCCGCTCCCTCTCGTGTCGACACGCGCCCTGGCCAGCGGCGCCCATGGTGCCATGTAGGCAGGTAGGCAGCTGAGGTGGCGCAGTGGTGGGTCTCCACGAAGATCCGCATGCCGCCACGCAGATGCTTACCCAGCTGGTTGGGTCGGCAGCTGCATGCGAACGGTGGTGGAGGTTTGACTGGCGTGGGCCTGATGGTGGCCCTACGGGTGTTCTTGGCAAGGGCCTTGCCGTGGCGCCTGCTGTCATCCCCGGCAAGGCTCTTGCCGGGGGCCTTGTGGTCCTCCTTGGCTGGGATCCCGCCAAGGATCATCATCTTCTAAAGGGTGTATCTGATCTTGAATGTCTTCACAAAGATCTGCATGCCACCACGGGGATGTCTCCCGAATCCTTTCCCCATGGGGGCAGTGGACTCAAGGGTGACTCACTCCATAGGTGTGGGGCGAGCTTCCACGGCAAGGGTCTTGCCGGGTTTGCTAAAACCACCTCCCGGCAAGGATCTTGCCGAGGGGAGTCCACTTCGTCTCCTTTGCTCTTTGTGGTCTTGGTCTTGGCGTCGTTCTCCTTCTCCTGAGCTTCGGCCTTACCTTGGCTCACCTCCCTTGCCTTGCTCAGTGTGGTGGTGCCCGTGGCTCAGACTGCCCGTGCATAGTTATAGGGGTACAAAAAGTGTACCCCTCTTTTTGTACACCGACAGGAGCCCCCGGGCCTGGGCCACACGTAAGCGCAATCGCGTCGTTGGGCTAGGCCCGAAAACGGTGCGCGGGCAGGCGGGGCGGTTTTTACCGCGGTAAGTCTCTTCGCGCACTGCGCTTCCCATGCTTCCCGCGTGTGGCGCGGCGTGAGGAGGCGTGTGTGACGTGGGCGGCATGCGTGGGCTGAGCTCTGCATGCATGCGTCACATCGTAGTAAAGGGGGCGGTTTGCGCCTTCCCCATAAACGAAGGGAGGCGTGGAGGCGCGGCCCATTTACTGAACGGGGTCGAGGCGTGGTTTTCAAGGCGTCCACTCCCCACGATCACGGGGTGGGGAGAGGTCGCCTCACCCGTCCCCTCGGTCCTGGACGCCTGCCATGTGGCTCTCATGCGCTTGGGGTGGTGAACGGTGGAAGCGGGAAACCGGGCCGCCGCGGGCTGGGGCGGCGGGTCGGTCCCAGTTCCCTGTGCCTTCCGCGTCTTGATTGGCCGAGCGGGGCGGCCGAGCCCCCACCCCATTCCTTTATAAAGAGCGGGAGGGGGGAATGGCATCCCGCATTCTTTTCATCTCCTCCTTCCTTCAGCTTCTGCTCCCCCCTTCCATCCGCGATGGAGAGAGGGAATCCTGGTCCTGCAACGGTGGCGGCGAGGGTCGCCGCTCGACAACGCGTCCCTCCTTCTCCTGCACCCGCGGTGGTAGAGCCAGCCGTGAGGGGAAGGGGGAGGGGCGAGGCCGGGGCGCTCGGGGAAGAGGAGGACGGGGCGGCGCGCCGGCCTCGCCTCCGCCAGCAGCTCCTCCTCCAATGGAGGGCCATATTGGGGATGACCCTTGTGAGTTCTTCGTCAGGCTGCGCCGGCCGCCGCGCCGTCGCCTTCGTCTCCCGACTCCATTTGCGTGGGAGATGGAGCTGGATCCGTCGGAATCATTGCGGCTGCACATGAGGGGTTGCAGGATCAGTGGCACGCGGGTCCGCGTCGACTTCCCCGCCCCTCACGTGATGTATCTTTGTCGGGGATGGAAGACGTTTGCTCATATCCACCGCTTGACGGAGGGGCTCACTCTCCATTTTAAGCTGATGGAGGGTGGCCTTCTCTCCGTCAAGGTCTTCGGGTGTTTTGGGACCCGTGCAAGGTGCTGCGTGGAGAGCTCTTTTGATAGTGAAGACTCCTCCTCGGGCGGGAGTGACGAGGAGGACAGCGGCAGCGACGACGAGGGTAGTAGGTGGCAGGATGACGGGTTCGATTAGGTGTCGGGCGCCTCTCCATGCGGCACCGGCGACCCCATAATCCGCGTCGCCGGCTCCCTGAGCTTCTCGGGGTCATCTCCTTGGGCGGCTGGCGTTGGGAGGCTGCGGGAGAGGAAGAGGGCGGGCGGCAAGGCCGTCAAGTCGGAGTACGCAGGCACCGACACCTTCGACGCGTGCTGACGTCCTGCCGCCTCGTCTTCGAGCTCTGCTTCCGGCGCCGCCATCACCATCCAGCCTTTGGACGGCCACCAAGATGTTCTCTTGGTGTCTTCTGCCACCCGTAGCTCGCCTAGGCGCTCCTTTTGTCTCTTTCGCCTCCTTGACCTACCTCCCGAGGAGAGGGACAAGAAAGGGATTACAGGCACCTTATCTCTTTTTAGTTTGTAAGCCTTCGAGCCTTTGTTGAATTTAAAACTTGTAATCCCATCATTCATGTTTTTCATTCCCTATGGGCTATACCTGAGTGGAATGTTTTTAATGAAAAAGGGATGCTTGCCGGGTCATTTGTTTGCGGGTGGAACCCACGACAAGGAGTAAATCCTTGATATCTTCAAGATAAACATTTCCTTGCCCGGCAACAGGCCTTGCCGTCCCCCCACTTCGCTCGACCTTCCTCACGCCTTTGGCGGAGGCAGGGATGAGGCGGGTTCTGGCTCCTTGTTTCATCCTTTCGCTGCCGCGACTACGACCAAACTTGGCCCCAGGAACGAGCCCTAGGGCCTAGAGTTATGGGAGCACGGTAGCTTGGGGGAAAACGAGGTTTCACATACCTCAGTCCATAATGGAATGCATGATAAGGGATGAAGAACTTATCTGAAGATGCAGCCCCCGGCAACCCTGGTTCGCCGTGGGTGAATCTTTTCTCTTGCAGCCCCCGGCAATGCTGGCTTGCCGGGGGCTAGATGCTGGTCTGTTCATCTTCTTTTCCTCCCCAAGTGGTTCGACACGGATATCCGTCTGTCCTGTGAACCAAAGAAGACAAAAGAAAGACAAAGAGACACACACTCGACCTCTAAGCTATGGGTTAGTCGCCGCTAAGCACTATCAACCCTAACCAAGGACGAGACTCGACCTAGCATGCATGCTATAACTTAGGGCGCCAGCGCTTCATTTATTTATGCTTAGGGTCTGCGCCTGGCTTTGTACAAAGGGTTACATGCATCATCGGCAATGCTTGTACAAAAGGTGGCTTGCCGGGGGGCCCGGCAAGCCGCGCCTCGCGGGTAAAACTTGCGAAGATGCTCAATGTTCCAGGAGTTACTCACCGGAACGGCATCTTCGGTCTCCAGGCAGACTGTGTCGGGCCTGGTGACTCGTATTACCCGATAAGGGCCTTCCCACTTTGGCGTCAACTTGTTGGAATTCTTGGCCGATTGAACGCGCCGAAGGACAAGGTCGCCTTCCTCAAGGCTTCGGGCATGAACCTTGCGGCTATGGTAGCAATGCAAGGCTTGCTGGTAGCGTGCTGCTCTCACAGCCGCCCGAAGACGATCTTCCTCAAGGAGCATTGCGTCATCTTGCCGCAGTTGCTCTTGCTCAAGCTCATCATAAGCAAGCACTCGAGGTGACCCGTATATGATTTCAGTGGGGAGAACTGCTTCTGCCCTGTATACTAGGGCAAAGGTGTCTGGCCGGTGGCTCGATTTGGCGTCGTCCTAATCGACCAAAGAACCGTCGGCAACTCATCAATCTAGCGCCTTCCACTCTTGTGCAGCCTGTCAAAGGACTTGGTCCTTAAGCCTCGCAGTACTTCAGCGTTTGCCCTCTCAGCTTGACCATTGCTTCGTGGGTGAGCAACGGAAGCGAAACAGACTTTGCTGCCGAGGTCTTGGATATATTGCATGAAGGTGCGGCTTGTGAACTATTTGCCGTTGTCGGTGATGACCCTGTTGGGTACACCAAAACGGCACACTAGTCCCTTGAAGAACTTGACGGCTGACTGAGTTGTGACCTTCCTCACTGCCTCCACCTTCGCCACTTTGTGAACTTGTCGATTGCAACGTACAAGTACTCAAAGCCCCCGACAGCGCGGGGGAAAGGGCCTAGTATGTCGAGCCCCCAGACCAAGAAGGGCCAGGAGAGAGGAATGGTTTCAAGGGCTTGAGCTGGCTGATGAAGCTTCTTTGAATGGAACTGACACGCTTCACACCTGGTGACTAGTGTCGTCGCATCCTGGAGGGCGGTGGGCCAGAAGAAACCTTGC
This sequence comes from Triticum dicoccoides, assembly GCF_002162155.2. Classification (NCBI taxonomy): domain Eukaryota; kingdom Viridiplantae; phylum Streptophyta; class Magnoliopsida; order Poales; family Poaceae; genus Triticum; species Triticum dicoccoides. The sequence continues at coordinate 542,422,611 of NC_041392.1, read as the reverse complement.
CAAAATGCCTTGCCGGCAAGGGCCCTTGACCCGATGTGGGATCCACATATGCCTCCATGTATCTCCGCCAACAGCTCCAGTCCTTCCTCCCAAGGGATACACTTCAATTTCACACCGTTCGGCCTCTTTCTGTACAGGAAGTCATCGATGAACTGGTACATGGTAGAGCGACGGGCTACTTTTTCCGCTTCTTCCTGCTCTTCAGGAAGTTCCCCTGTTTGGAGGAATCAGACAGTATGTTGTGCCCATGCTGGAGCCTGGGGCTGGACGGCGAGGACTAAAGGCATTTCCTCCGCTATAGGAGCGGCTGTCTTGACGGTAAGAGCTTGACGCTCCGCCGGAGCTAGCCGTCCTGTGGCGGGCTCAGTGTCCCCGGCAACATCCTTGCCGGCGGCTCCGGGGAGCTCGGCGGGAAAGTACTTGCCGGGTCTTGATTTCCTCATCTTGTTCTGCTCTGTTGATGGATCAACGGATGGCTGAGTTAGCTGGAGCACAAAGGTACCTAGTTCCACAGGTAGCTTGAGGGCAGTGCGTTTTGACAGGTAATCGACGATATCGTTCTCCGCTCGGGGAACGTATTCAGCCTGTGTACCGTCGAAATGCTCTTCCAGCTTTCTCACTTCATCGACGTAGGCCTTCATCAACGGGCTCTGGTAGTCCTTGTTGACTTGCTTGACAATGATGAGCTTCTTGATTCCAAGGTCCGCCGCGATCCTAAGACCGGCAAGCAGCCCTTCGTAATCTGCCGTATTGTTTGTTGACACCTCCCTGGGGAAGTGCATCTGGATCACGTACTTGAGGTGCTCTCCGGTGGGCGCGACAAGCAGTACGCCAGCCCCGGCGCCGTGTAAGGAGAAAGCTCCATCAAAGTACATGATCCAACTGCAACTTGCCTCCTTGCCGGGGAGAGCAGTCTCTTGGGCTTCTTTGTCAGGTGTTGCGGTCCATTCTGCAATGAACTCCGCCAGGACTCGGCTCTGAATCGTCGAAGTACTTTCAAACTTGAGGCCAAAGCTGGACAGCTCCAGTGCCCATTCCACAATTCTTCCCGTTGCATCTGGATTGTGCAATATCCGTTGCAGAGGGAGGCGAGTGACGATAGTGATCTCGTGTGCCTGGAAGTAGTGACGCAGCTTCCTCGAGGCCATAAGAAGGCCGAAGAGCAGTTTCTGCACGCCGGAGTACCTTGATCTAGCTCCCTGCGGGAGGGAACTAACAAAGTAGACCGGGTGCTGCATCATTTTCTTCTTCGGCGGCACTTCAACTGGTTGTGTCGTCTCTGCATTGGTGGTGTCGGGCTCTGTCGCTGCCATTACCTTGTCGTCAACCTCTCTCTGCGCCACTAGTGCGGCGCTGACCACCTGGTTCGTTGCCGCCAGGTATAGCAGCAACGGCTCCTGTGGCCTAGGCGCAACTAGTATTGGCGCGGAGGAGAGGTACTTCTTCAAATCTTGCAATGCTACTTCGGCTTCTGGCGTCCACTCCATCAGGCCCGCCTTTTTCAGGATCTTGAAAAAGGGATGGGTGCGCTCGGCAGACTTGGAAATGAATTTGCCCATGGCGGCGACGCAACCAGCAAGCCGACGCACATCCTTGATTCGCTTGGGTGCTTCAATCTGCTCTATAGATTTGATCTTGTCCGGATTGGCCTCTATCCCACGTTGTGACACAAAGAACCCGAGAAGCTTGCCAGACGGGACACCAAAGACGCACTTCTCAGGGTTCAGCTTGAGATTGATCTTGCGCAGGTTTGCAAATGTTTCTTGCAAATCCGGTATGAGGGTTGCCCTATCCTTGGTTTTGACCACTATGTCATCCATATAAGCTTCCATATTTCTATGGAGCTGGGGTTCAAAACCAATCTGGACCGCCCTTGCAAACGTCGAACCAGCACTCTTCAGCCCGAAAGGCATCCGCATGAAACAATACGTACCACATGGGGTGATGAATGATGTTTTCTCTTCGTCTTCTCTTGTCATGAAGATCTGGTGGTAGCCGGAGTAGGCATCGAGGAATGACAACAGATCACACCCAGCTGTGGAGTCAACAATCTGGTCGATGCGCGGCAACGGGAAGGGGTCCTTAGGACAAGCCTTATCGATATCTGTGTAATCAATACACAGCCTCCACTTCCCATTAGCCTTGCGCACTACGACCGGATTGGCCAACCATGTTGGATGGAGCACTCCTCTTACCAAACCCGCTGCTTCCAGTTTCCGGATCTCCTCTGTGATGAACTCTTGTCGTTCCAAAACTTGCTTTCTGACCTTCTCCTTGACGGGCCGCGTATGAGGACAGATAGCAAGGTGGTGCTCAATCACCTCCCTGGGAACGCCGGGGATGTCGGAAGCTTGCCATGCAAACACACCGACATTCGCCCGCAGGTAGGTGACGAGCGCGTCTTCCTATTTGTCGTCAAGGGTGGAGCTTATGGTGAAAGCCCCTCCCGTGCCATCCTCCTTGATAGAAACCTTCTTGGCTCCCGACGGTATGGCCCTGGGCTTCTTGTTTCCGCCGGTGGAGCTCTTTGGCACGTCCTCGACGGGAGGGCTACACTCCGGAGAGGTGCGCTTGCCGGAGTGGGTGTCCGAGGTCTCACCGGTCTTCTTCTTCTTCCCTCCCAGGGTCCCAGCGGCAGGAGCAAGTGCCCTAGTGGCGTCAGCTGCTGCAACTGCTTGCTGGTATAGTTGGTCAACGCAAATCAGCGCATCTTTCTTATCGGAGGGGATGGTGATGATCGTCACAGGTCCTGGCATCTTCAGGGTGTTGTAGGCGTAGTGTGATGCCTCCATGAACTTGGTTAGTGCTGGGCGGCCAAGGATCCCGTTGTAGGGCAAGGGGATCTTGGCAACATCAAACACGATCCTCTCCGTCCTGTAGTTCAGATCGCTTCCAAAAGTGACGGGCAGCGTGACCTTTCCCTTAGGTTGGCTTCTTCCTGGGTTGACCCCCTGAAACGTGCCCGTCTCTTCGAGGTCTCCATCAGGAATCTGCAGTTTCTCAATCACGGCAGGCGAGATCAAGTTCAGACCCACCCCGCCATCGACTAGCATCTTTGTCACCTTGAGGTTGCGTATTGTTGGTGAAACCAACAATGGCAAGCACCCGACGGCAGTAGTGCGATCAGGGTGACCCTCAATGTCAAAAATGATAGGTGTGCTGGACCACTTCAGCGGCCTTTGGGCATCAAACGACGGCTCTGCCGCTGTAATCTCTGGCGCCCACTGTTTAAGCTGGCGGTGAGAAGTATGCAGCGAGGCGCCGCTGTCGATGCACATGGCCTCTGTAGCTTTCTGAAACTCTTGGTTGTTGGATTCGTCGTCCTCTTCGTGATCGTCGTGTTCTGGCTTTTTGTCACGGCCCCGGGCGGGCCTCTCCTGTTGTTTATCCTTGCCGCGACGGCCTGCCTGGCTGTCACGCTTCTTGCCGGACCCCTTAGCACTATCTTGTCCCTTCTCCTTGTCCCGCCTCTCATATTCAGCCCTCTGCTTCTCAACGAGGAGCTCAACCTGTCGGCAGTCTTGGAGAGCATGGCCTTTGGTGCGATGGATCTTGCAGTATCGCTTGTTGGAGTTTCCTGGTTTCTCGGCAACCGCCAAGGCCCGACAGGCGACACATCCGGCAATTTCCTTGTCGGGGTCATCTGCCTTGGTTTTCTTGGTGGAGCCGGTGTCATCAGATCCCTCGATAGCAATCACGGCTTTACCTTTGCGCTTCCTATTGCGGCGCCGGCCCTTCTTCGCCGGGGCGGCAGTATCTTCATCTGAGGAGTCGATTTCCACGCCGGCGTCTTCGCCGGGGTACTTCCTTCCCTCTTCAGCCCGGGCACATCTGTCAGCAAGAACATAGAGTTCTGCTACATCTTTCACCTTGTTCATTGCCAGCTCTTCGCGCATCTTGTGGTTACGCACGTTCTGATGGAACGCGCTGATGATGGCGGCAGGGTGAACGTCAGGGATATTGTATTGTATCCGGCTGAACCTCTGTATATACTTGCGGAGACTCTCGCCTCCCTTCTGGGGAATGACGTGCAGGTCGCTCGCTTGGCCATGGGCTTGGTGGCCTCCAGTAAAGGCGCCCACAAACTCATGGCACAAATCCGACCAGGAGGAAATAGAGTCTACCGGCAAGTGCATCAACCATGACATGGCGTTGGGTTTAAGAGCCAACGGAAAGTAATTCACAAGCACCTTATCGTCGCGGGCTCCGGCAGCTTGCATCGCAATGGTGTAGATGCTGAGGAACTCAGACGGGTGGGTCTTGCCGCTGTACTTTTCGCCCACGTCAGGTTTGAAGGTGCGGTGAGTGGGCCACTGGAACTGCCGCAGCTCACGGGTAAAAGCCGGACAGCCTACCTCGTAAGGTAGGCCTCCAGGGCTCTCCGGTGCCGGGTGGTTCACAGCAGGCCCTGCTCGCCTGTCTGACTGGTGGCGCGCTCCGCGCCGGTGCTCGATAGTGGTTCGAGCGTCTTCATGTTCTCGTTCCCGAAGGACTTGGCGCTGGTCACAGTGGGTCCGTGGGTCGAACAGCGCTATGGAGATTTCGTCACCCATAACATCGCGACGGGCTGGCGTCCGTGGTACCGGGCGAGGAGGAGGCGAGTGCACCGTGGTCGCGACGCCGCCGGCTTTCCTGCCACTGGTGCGTGGGACTCCGTCGGAGCGTCAACCCGGGGGCTCCACCGGACTCGGTTCATCTTTGTTGGCCACCGCAACAAGGCTTCGGATAGTGGCTCTCCATTCGCCGAGTTTCCCCGTAGTGGGAGGAAAATCGAGGAGCAACTGCACGTGCGCCAGGGCTTCTGCTGGCGTTGGTGGCAGCGAAACCTGGACGGATTGCGACGCGCTTTGACTTCTGACCATGTCAGAAGGAGCTCTATCACGACCCCGCGGTCGCATGCCATCTTCACCAGCGCCTTAGCGAGCGGGCAGGTCTTCTACCTCCCGGGAGTGGCGCTCGGGGCTCTTCCCACGGCGATGCCCGGGGTCTTCGGCGTGATTGCGCCGTTCGTCGCGCGCCGCTTGAGAGGAGCGCACCATCGACGCCGGCGTGGGAGTCTTGGAGGCCCTCGCATCGCCTTCGGGCGGGGTGGTAGCGATCTTGGAAGGCCCCGCGCCACCCGCGGAGGGCCTGGCTCCGTCTTTGGATTTGGCGGCGTGCGGCCCGTTACCAGGCACACGAACATTGCCGCCTCCCAAACTCCGGCTGCTGGGACGGTGTTGGTGTTCGCGAACGGCACCCCGGGTCCTTTCTGTGACCGGTCCGCTGCTCGCCCGCGTCGGGACGGGATGTCCAGCTTCTGACAGGCCAACCGCCACCGTCGTCTTCTTCTTGGGCGCCATGACGATGAAGAAGCGTCGAACTAACTGCTAAAGCTGATTCTCACAATTGCGCCCCCTACCCGGCGCGCCAAAGATGTTGGTGGGAACGACACCTATGGGATCACAAGAATCCCTACTACGGTTGCGGGGCGCGGGGTCGTGAGAAGAGTGGATCAAACAGATAGCACATGGTTCGTTTATCCAGGTTCGGGCCGCGAGCATGCGTAAAACCCTACTCCTGCTTTGGTGGATTGTATATATGTGTTCTTGAGCTAGCTATGGGGCGTGAGGAGCTCCAAAAAGCCGAATCCTCCTCCTGGTCGCCTTGGGCCTCCTTTTATAGGAAAGGGGTCGCCACAGTGGCACACAGGAGGTGGAAAGTGTACAGTGATGTGAGGTTATCCCTCGCATTACATGACAAGGCACATTTAATGCGTCTTGCCCAGGTGTCCTTGCTTTATTGACGACGGGGGAGAGCCATGTCTCGTCCGTCGCTGCTCCCTCTCGTGTCGATACGCGCCCTGGCCAGCGGCGCCCACGGTGCCATGTAGGCAGGCAGGCAGCTGAGGTGGCGCAGTGGTGGGTCTCCATGAAGATCCGCATGCCGCCACGCAGGTGCCTGCCCAGCTGGTTGGGTCGGCAGCTACATGCGAATGGCGGTGGAGGTTTGACTGGCGTGGGCCTGATGGTGGCCCTACGGGTGTTCTTGGCAAGGGCCTTGCCGGGGCCCCGGCAAGGGTCTTGCCGTGGCGCCTGCTGTCATCCCCGGCAAGGCTCTTGCCGGGGGCCTTGTCGTCCTCCTTGGCTGGGATCCCGCCAAGAATCATCATCTTCTAAAGGGTGTATCTGATCTTGAATGTCTTCACAAAGATCTGCATGCCACCACGGGGATGTCTCCTGGATCCTTGCCCCATGGGGGCAGTGGACTCAAGGGTGACTCACTCCGTAGGTGTGGGGCGAGCTGCCATGACAAGGGTCTTGCCGGGTTTACTAAAACCACCTCCCGGCAAGGATCTTGCCGGGGGGAGTCCGCTTCGTCTCCTTTGCTCTTTGTGGTCTTGGTCTTGGCGTCGTTCTGCTTCTCCTGAGCTTCGGCCTTACCTTGGCTCACCTCCCTGCCTTGCTCAGTGTGGTGGTGCCCGTGGCTCAGACTGCCCGTGCACAGTTATAGGGGTACAAAAAGCGTACCCCTCTTTTTATACACCGACATGACCGCTCACCACCTTCGGCTTTACATTGAAGGTCTTCAGCCATAGGCCGAAATGGGGTGGGATGTGGAGGAAGGCCTCGCACATGGCTATAAATGCCGAGATGTTGAGGATAAAGTTGGGAGCTAGATCATGGAAATCTAGTCCATAATAAAACATCAGTCCCTGGACAAACAGGGGGAGAGGGAATCCCAGACCGCGGACAAAATGCATGAGGAACACCACTCTCTCATGAGGCTCGGGGGTGGGGACGATCTGTCCCTTGGCCAGAAGTCAGTAAATGATCTCCTTGGCCAGGTATTCGGCCTCTTGGAGCTCCTCTATATCTTTCCTCTTAACGGAGGAGGCCATCCACTTGCCGCCGGCTCTGGATCCGGACATGGTTGGGTGTTTGTTTGAATGGGAACAAATGAGGATTTGGGCGTTGGAGCTCAAGAACGGAGAGGCAGGAAGAAAGCGCGGGAGAAGAAAGGGGAATCTTATCTACTTATAAGGGTGGTGAATATCGAACGCCCCCCCATTTGCCTTAAAATTCGCTTGCTCCCAAGGACTGTGTAAACGGCACAGTTGGGTTACCCACGCCCGTCTTGATGAGAATCCCGTGATAAGGGGACATGATCTCTACTTTGACAAGACGTGCCAATGACAACCGCGTCTCGAAACATGGGACGAAAAACTGTGAGTGCATCTAGTCCCACCCCTAGTTGGTTTTGGAGTATTGATGACAAACCTAGTTGAGGGACTAATGTGTTTGTGAGAATTGCAGGTTAACATAGGTAGAAGTCCCTCATTGATTCGGTTTTCCTACCAGAGATGACCCCTAAAATGAATGAAGACATTGATGTCAAAGGTGGTATGTGAAGATATTCACATTGAAGACTATGACAAGAGAAGACATCGCATGAAGCCTATGGGGCTTGAAGACTTAGATCTTTCGTAGTTCTTTTTCTTCCTTGTTGAGTCATAGGAACCACCGTACTGTTAAGTGGGGTCCAAGAGAACCAGTCATAATGACTGAAGTGATGCTTAACCAAAACCTATGTCTTCGAGTGAAGACTATGCGAGCGAATCTTGTCCAGAGTCGGACAAGTCAGCTTTGCTTGTAGCCCAAGTAAAGTTGCTGTGTGTGTTTGAAATCTGACCGTTGGAACACGTGTTAGTTCCTTAGTGACCCAGGGTCATTTCGGACAAATCAGGTCGGGTTGCCTAGTGGCTATAAATAGCCCACCCCCTACAACCATAAACGGTTGGCTGCTCAGAGTTAGAATACGGCTTTTGTCGTTTGAGAGCAACCCACCTCGAAGCCTTTGAGAGAGAATTCCTTGCGAGGATAAAGCCCTAACCACCCAGAGCCAAAGAGTGTTAGGCATCACTTAAGTCTTCCTGTCTGTGTGATCTGAAGACTTATTACACTTGAGGACTGTGAATCCTCCAGCCGGTTAGGCGTCGCGTTCTGAGCATCCAAGAGTCATTGTGGATCGCCGGTGAACATAGTCTGTGAAGGTTTGGGAGTCTACCTTGAAGACTTACGAGAGTGATTGGGCAAGGTCTGTGTGACCTTAGCTCAAGGGGAATACGGTGAGGACTGGGTGTCCTGAGCTGCGTGTTCAGGACTGGGTGTCCGGGACTGTGTGTCCTCAGGTTTAAATACCTAGCTGCCCTAACCAGACGTACAGTTGTCACAGCAACTGGAACTGGTCTAACAAATCATTGTCTTCAACGAGTCACTGGTTTCATCCTTCCTTTCCCTTTACTTACTGTTGGTCCTTGTGAAGTCATTGTATGATTGCACTATCTTTTGTCTTCACTGAGTGACTGTGTGTTCTGTTTGGCTTCATAATATCTTCCTACCTGATCCTAACTACCTAGCTGCTATAGGTCATTGTGCTTTCACTTCATTGAATACTTGACTATGGTTTGCCTAGTGTAGTCTACCTTCCGCTGCATGGTAATAGGTCTATTTCTATCATTTGTCTTCGAAACTTCCACATTTTGAAGACTTTCATAAAAATCGCCTATTCACCCCCCCTCTAGTCGATATAATGCACTTTCAATTGGTATCAGAGCAAGGTACTCCCTTGTTCTGTGTGATTCGGTTTAACCACCTGGAGTTTTAGCTATGTCGACTGCAGGGATAATTAAAGTCTCCGCTGCATGTCCCGTCTTCGATGGAACTGAATATCCCTACTGGAAGAATAAGATGCGCATGCATCTTGAAGCCATTGATGTCGACCTATGGTATGTCGTCAAGAATGGCGTTCCTAAGGCTGGTGAAGGTGTCACCGCTGCTGATGTCAAGAAGTTCGTTCAACTAGACTCCACTGCCAAGAACATCATCTGTGGTCATCTGACCAAAGGACAGTATGGTCGTGTAAGTGCTTTGGAAACATCTAAGCTAGTATGGGACTGGCTCTCCAAGGTCAATGAAGGCGTCTCAACCCAGAGAGATCAGAGAATCAGCATCCTTCGCAACCTCTTCAACCGCTTCAAGAGAAATGACAATGAGAATGTCCAGCTCACATTTGATCGACTCACTGATATCACAAATGAGCTTCAAGCTCTCGGTGCCACTGTGATCACCAAGCATGAAGTCGTCAAGACACTCCTGAGATCACTTGACAGCTTGTTTGACACCCTAGCCCTGATGATTCAAGAACATCCTGACTTCAAGACACTCGATCCGTCTGACATACTTGAGAGTCTCAACACACACGAGTTTCAGCTTTCTGAGAAAAGAGACATCTACGGTCCCAACTATGGGCGAACTCGTGCCTTGAAGGCAAAAGCTGTCTCCACATCTGAAGAAGAATCCGACAGCAGTTCTGATGATCCTGAAGACATTGGAAAGGAGCTTGCTATGCTTGTGAAGAAGTTCCAAAAATTCACCAAGAAGAAAGGCTTCAGAAAGTCTTCACGATCAAGCTCAAGGAATGATGAAGCTTCTTCTTATGACTACAAGAAAAGATCATGCCACAAGTGCAAGAAACCTGGCCACTACATCTGTGAGTGTCCGCAGTGGGACAATGAGAACAACAAGAAGAAGAAGAACAAGGAGTATGACTCTGACGACAAGAAGAAGAAGAAATACTCAAAGTCTTTTTCCAAGTCTTCCTCCAAGTCTTCATCACACAAGAAGAGCTCATCTGGCAAGGCACGTGCGTTTGTTGGCAAGGAAATGGATTCAGAGGAGGAGTCTGCTTCTGAGGAGGCGGAGGTGGAGTCTGAGGAGGAGCCCGATTCTGGCATTGCGAGTCTGGCTACAACATATGTTGCCAAGTCCATCTTCAACACTGAAGACAACGACTTCATCACCGACACCGATGCAAATGACAAGGACTACTCCGCTCCTACCTACTGCTTCATGGCACGCGGTGCCAAGGTAAACACACGCACTACTCACTATCAAACATCTAGTGAAGATGACTCTGATTGTGATTCCAAAATCAGCTACAAAACACTTGCTAAAATTGCAACTGAACAACAGAAAGCTATGGAACATATTCAAAAACTGTTAGACAAAAGCGATGATCTGCTAGACGCTGAAATGACTCGATCTCAGTCCTTAATTGAAGACATAAAAAATCTTCATGTTAAGTATGAGGAACTTGAAAGTCGTCATGAAACGCTCTCAACAACTCATGAAAGGCTTTCCTATGATTATCTTCAAAGGAAGCAAGATCTTGAGAAATTGAGAGCGGCTCATGAAGATCTTCAAAAGGAAAACGAGTCACTTCGCACCAAACAGATCAGTTCCGCTCAGGAAGGATTTGAACCACCATGTCTTAAATGCATTGAGCGTGATAACGCTACCTCTGTTGCTGAATGTTCTACTGCTGCTACTGCAATATCTTCAACTGTTGATGTGGTAACTAACCCCTCCGCTGAGGATACCACTGCTATTGCTGATGAGAATGCTAGGTTGAAGACACTGCTTGAAACAGGGATGTACAAAAGTCTCAAAGGGCATCAGACACTATGTGATGTCCTCAAAAGGCAGATCCTGAACCGAAACCCTAGGAAAGAGGGTGTTGGGTTCGAAAGGATAATGAATGCTGATGGCTCTTACTGGAAACCTGAGCAGTACCCCAAAACCACATGGGTTGCTGCAAAGGAACCCTCAGCGGATCCATCCACCCTATCTGGCTTCACTTGTGCTAATCCCATCGTTATTGATGAATCCTTTGATGCAAACTATAACTGTTTAAGAATCAGAACGGTGAAGTGTTTGCCAAGTATATTGGTACTAACTGCAGGAATGGACCGCCTATGAAGAAGATCTGGGTGCCGAAAAGGTGTTTGGAGAATCTTCCTGTGAATGTCATCATGACACCACAGGTGAAGAAGATAAACCCCAGACCACAGGCTTCATATGGTCCAAAGGCTTCATACAGACAGAGGACTCACCTGAGTAGCACTAACGCAAATGTTTTGCAGGGAAGCCATACTCAGGCCTATGAATATGAGTGCGGTTCATCAAACCGCCATGTTCATAAGACCAAGAACTATTCTTCTTATTCTTATGAGTACTATTGTCCTCCTGCAAGACTTTTTGCTAGGGCTCCAAAGCCAAAGTTCTCAGATGCTGCACTTAGACTTATTGCTTCTAAGCCACCCTTGAAGATGTGGGTGGCTAAGAAAGCTTAACTCTCTTTTGCAGGGAAGGGTCTCCAGCAGAAAACCAAAATCGTCTGACGCTATTGCTGGGGACCTTAAACATCTTGTAGGGTGCAAGATCAAATGCCCGAATGGTCTTCTTATGTACTTTGTTCCTGAATCGCTTGCTACTCGTCCTATCAGTCCAAATCTCGATCTAAGCTTTCATAACCCACTCGTTCGTCAAATGTTTTTGCTTCACAATTCTCTTCGTGAAGCCTATCCCCCTAACTGCACTGTAGGGTACGACACCAGCAGCTTCAGAATGGATTATTAATAGTGGGTGTACCAATCACATGACCAGCAAGAGAAGCCTTCTTAGGGACTCAACCTTACGTCCATCCGACAAGAGTCACATCACATTTGCGGACACTGGTAAAATTAAGGTATTGGGTCTAGGTAGAGTTGCAATCTCAAAGGATCAACACATGGATAAAGTCATGCTTGTTGAATCCCTTGGTTTCAACTTAATGTCTGTCTCAATGCTTTGCGATTTAAACATGATCGTGATGTTTGGAAAATATCGTTGCCTTGTTCTAATGGAATCTGACAAGTCTCTAGTGTTTGAAGGGTATAGGAAAGATGATTTGTACGTGGTAGATTTCTCAGCAGGACCACAGCTTGCCGTATGTCTTCTGGCAAAAGCTTCAGAATGCTGGCTCTGGCATCGGAGGCTAGGGCATGCTGGCATGAGGAACCTCCACACCCTTGCAAAGAAGAAGCATGTCATAGGCATCGAGGGCGTCAAGTTCAAGAAAGATCACTTATGCGGTGCCTGTGAAGCAGGAAAGATGACGAGGGCCAAGCATCCCTCGAAGACAATCATGAAAACAACTCGACCCTTCGAACTGCTCCACATGGATCTTTTCGGTCCCACTCATTACTCAACTCTTACTACTACTGCTTGTCTCTATGGCTTTGTCATTGTTGATGATTATTCTAGATATACTTGGGTGCACATAATCCTCTACAAGACTGAAGTGCAGGATGTCTTCAGACGCTTCGACAATCGAGCAATGAACAACTATGGCGCCAAGATAAAGCACATCAGAAGTGACAATGGCACTGAATTCAAGAACACTGGCCTTGATACATATCTTGATACTTTGAGCATCACACATGAATTCTCAGCCCCGTACACGCCACAGCAGAATGGCGTCATCGAACGCAAGAACAGAACACTCATTGTGTCAGGACCCCGATTCCAACTCACATCGATCTAGCCGGTAACACCTCATATCGCTTTGCGGCCTCACGCGCGGTATCCCCACGGGTGTCGCCTTACCATGACCCAGGGCCGTTTGCGCCTTTTGGCTCACGTATATGATAGTGTCGCTAGCATCCATATGACAGAGAACCCGGGCCGACATGGCTAGTCGTGAACCCAAAGCGGCACTAACCTATGGGAACAGGCATACCTGAATCACATTGAGCATGTCGGTCAGCAGCGTATGAATCCGGGATGTAGCACTGGGCTAACAGGACTCCGGGAACCCGGGCTACAGCAGGCTAGGCAGGACTCCGGATGTCAATGCGTGACATTTCCCCGAAGGGACAGACACAGGAACAAAGTGAAACACATGCCGGCCAGTCAAGTGTCATGAGCAGTAGTGCTGGGCTAGCAGGACTCCGGTGAACCGGGCTGTAGCGGACTACTATGGCTCATGGAAGCACAAGACTACATTTCCCCATAAGAGAGGCTACCAAGGATAAACCACTAGGTTGTCGGATCCCACACATACCAAGCATTTCAATCATACACACAATATGCTCGATATGTGCACCTACAACATGGCATCACAACATAACTCTACGACTCAAAGTATTTATTCATTAGGCTCCGAGGAGCGAGATATTACAAACATGGGTCTCATGACCCAACATACAGAGCATACAAGCAAAAAGCACATGCGGAAGCTTAACTTGTCTGAGTACAGACAACTGCAAATGAAGAAGGCTAAGAAGCCCGACTATCTACCAGATCCTGCCGAGGGCACAAGATCGTAGCTGAGGTATCAAGCTAAACATCGAAGTCCACGCGGAACTACTAGCAAGACTGAAATCTCTCTGCAAAACATAAATTAAGCAAACGTGAGTACAAAGGTACTCAGCAAGACTTACATCAGAACTAAGCTACATATGCATCGGTATCAACAAGGGGGGTGGTGGAGTTTAACTGCAGCAAGCCAGCTTTGACTTAGTGGCTAACCTGAACTACGATTGCAAGCAACTCTTTTGAGGTGGCGCACACGAGTCCACATATTCACCATTCAATACACTACTATGGATCCGCTCTCGTCTACATACGAGAGCACCATCCATAGTACTCACGCTTATCTTGCGCATTTTAGAGTATCCACTTTCACTTGTCTATGAACTGTTATAGGCAACCCAGAAGTCCATAACCACGGACACGGCTATTCGAATAGATGATGTTAACCCTGCAGGGGTGTACTTCTTCACACACGCTCTCACCACTTAACGCAGTTTACACGACATGTACTCGGCAACCTTCAAGCGGAAGCCCAACGAGGGTGTCGGCCACGGCCTACCTAAACACTCAAGTCTCTAGTCCAAGTTTATCGCCTATCTAGGTTCCATCCGCGGGGAGTCCGGCCGAGGTTTCCACATACGGCCCCGAACGATGTGTACAGGGTTCCGAGACACCAAACGGGCGCCCGGCATGCCCGGCCACGGTGTATCTACCGCAACATAGCCCACCCCTAGGGTCAGCACTACGCACGGCCGCCAACACATATCCTATAAACACCAGAAACTAGTTGCAACTCCTGGACAAAGGACAAGGGTGATCAAGAAGCCGAGAGGGTCCATTGGTTTCGGGCCCAATGCGTGGTAGTAACTGTTTCATGGATCACAAACATAGAACTCAGTTCCTGAGGACGGCAATGAGAAAACCCACCATGTACTCCTACATGGCCTCTCACCGCTACCTTTACCAAATCGTGTTCACACACTTAGCTCACACACTGTAGGACATGTTTACACACCTCCGGTTCATCCCCGATGAATCAGACCTGACACAACTCAATGCAATACCAGGCATGCCAAACAAGCATGAATGAGTAGGCACATCAGGGCTCAAACAACTCCTACTCATACTAGTGGGTTTCATCTATTTACTGTGGAAATGACAGGTCATGCAGAGGATAAGGGGCTCAACTACCGCAGCAAGTAACAGTTCAATCGTTGTTGTCCTAATGCAGTAAAAGAGAGCAGGAGTGAGAGAGTGGGATTGTATCGGAATGAACAAAGGGGTTTTGCTTGCCTGGCACTTCTGAAGATATCATTGGGTCTTCATCAGTGTCAACGATCACAGCGTCGGTACAATGTCTATCTAGAGGGGACAAACACCGGCAACTGAGAAAGAACTCAATCAACACATGACGATATGCAACAATATGATGCATGCTCATGACATGGAAAAATGAGTGTGTTTTGGCTAATGCAATAGAAAGTCATTAATTGAAGTGGAATTCAAAATTATATCAAATTCCAACTCCAAACCTATTATGAAATTTGCCCTAATCATGTTTCATCCTAATCAGTGAGGTTAACTTGCTCAAACATGCATGAAAATTGTATAGATGGATTCCTTGAATTTTTCTGATAATTTTTCATATATAATTTATTTCATTTGGAGTAACGGTTGAATTTCTATGATTTTTGGAAGTTTTGGACATTTTTTGAATTAAATAAATCATTTCTGATTTATTTAAAATCCAGAAAGCATTACTGCGTCAGCCTGACGTCAGAATGATGTCATCAAGTCAACAGCGTCAGCCCAGGTCAAACCTGATGCTGGGACCCACTGGTCAGTGTCTCAGGCTGATTTGGGTCTATGACAGGTGGGACCGGTCAACGTTGACTTAACCAAGTCAAAGCTGACACGTGGGGTCCACACCGATTAGCACTAATCTAAACAGAAATTAAACTAATTAATTTTTGGCGCCGGGGCCCACACAGCAGTGGCACTAGGGTGTTAGTTAAGGCGTCATTAGAGGCTAATGACATCGCCACGTCGGCTTCGCCGGAGTTAGGCCGCCGGCGATGGCCAGGCGCGGCGGAGGTGCTCGGAGTCCAGCTGTGGTGCTTTGTTCGAAGCTTGGCTGGGCTCTCTGGAAAGCTGGCGCGACGGTGCATCGAGTGGTGGTGGTTGTCGGGCCTGGGACGGCCGGAATCGACGCCGGCGACGAGCCTTGCGGCTGCCGGAGTTCGGGCGAGGCCGAGCCCGTTGCTGCAGTGGCCTAGGCGGGGCGGCGCTAGCACCTACGGCTCCTACGCGATGCGAGGAGTGCAATGGGCTCAAGCCCGGGACCATATGGTCACCGGAGCACCACCGGCGATGAGCGCGGGCGGCGGCGCGTGCGGGTGAGTGCGGTGCAGTCGCTACGACGCACGGGGAGAGAAAAGAAGAGGATGGGGGAGGTCAATGGCTCACTGCGGGGCGGAGGAGAAGGCCAGCGGGCTCGGGGACGCGTCGGAGCGGAAGCACAGTCGCCGGCGATCTCGGTGACCCGAGAAGGAAGAAGACGTCGGGGCGGCACTCCGAGGCTCTTCTCGTCACGTGGCTCGATGGAGACGGCGTATGGGTCAATGGCGGAGCTCGAGGTCACGTCGGAGGGGCACGGGGAAGGCTGTGGTCGCGGTGGTGCTCGTCGTCAGTCTCGGCGCCCACGAACAGAGAGAAGGGAGGAAGCAGAGGAGGGAAAGAGGTCCAGGGAGAGAGGGGAGAGGACGAGGTGGTCGGGGGGGTGCGTGGCAGCGACCAGGCAGTCGAGGGGGGCACGCAGGCAGGGAGGAGCCAGCGCGGCTCGCCGGCCATCGGGCATGCAGCTGCTTCTCCTCCTGGCAGGAGGAAGAAGACAGTGCTGCCCCTGGTAGGCCGGGCTGGCTTTGGCCAGTAGGCCACTACAGTGGTGGGCTGCACGGTAAGGTTCCTCTTTTTTTTATATTTCCTGTTTTCTATTATTCTGCAACTTTGTGGCTTTATTAAAAATACTTAGATACTTCCAAAATTCACTAAACTGCTCTTGCTCACTGTATGGAATAAACCCAACATGAAACATTTCAGTTTGGGATTATTTGGACATTATTTCTTATATAACAGAAATAATTCCAACCCAAATATATTATTGATTTAAATCAAAGGCCAAAATAAATTATTTCTATGACTCCCAAAATATTGGTTTGAATTTCACCTCATGCCAATATTTTCACAGAATAATAGGAACATTTTCTTGGACTCATTTGATGAGATTTAAATGTTGGTTATTTTTAGAGGTTTTCTGAGGCTTGGAAAATTCCTCAATTCAAATTTCAATTGAATTTAAACATGATGCAGCAACCAAACTAGTCCAAGGCCAGGGTAAAGCTAGGGATGTGACAACTCACCCCCACTAAGCAAGAATCTCGTCCCGAGATTCAAGTCGTGAGGTAAGGAGATAGAGGGACACAATCTAGCACAATCTTCATGATCCCGATGTCTTTCTTGAGGATATTGATTCATTGCGTCATCTTGATCTTGACGTCTTTGCTTTCGGGATCTTCATCCAGCATGATGACGACAGAAAGAAATTCTACAAAAATCGATCTCCTTGGAGATCGAGCACTCAAGATCAACTCATGGAGTGAGATATAAAACATCTCTTGAGCTGAGACACGAAACACACATCAGGGGTGATGGAAAGAAGCGGATGATAAAGGTTCAAATTTGGTAGGCAACAATTCCACGCTTAAGTAGGATGATGCATGGTTTCAAAGTAGCGAGGAGATAATTGCCATGATACCATAACGAGACATCTTAAGAAAGGTGACTCACAGAAATATTCCCTTAAGTGGCAAAAAGAATTACTTTTGATTCAGAGATCATTGAAACTCTTCATACTAGCTTAAGGAAATTTACAATTGATCATTTGAGATAGCTCGAAGAGATGGCATACTTGGACTAGGATGGATGATGTGGACTACCTTTTTGAAGACAACGCAATGGATGATTTTTGCTTATCATCGGAGATGGATGGAACCCGTGGTAGGACCACTTTGAAGATGATCCTGATCAGTAATTACTGAGAAGGGTAGTCCATAGTAGGATGACACAATGGCGGTGCAAGCTGGGAACAAAATGCAAATGCTAGGAATGATTCTAGTAACTGGGGAGAAACCCAACAGTAGAGAGAGATTCCACTGTTTGAAAGGTTATGGCATAATCGAAGAAACTAAGAACGGATCCCAATTAATGCCGACGATAAATCCTAGTGCTTGCACATGCTCTCAAGAACTTGAGCATTTCCGTATTCATCAAGGTTCTGCCAATATCCGTGTCAAGGATCCTGGCAACACAACATGCTACCATGATGAATAATGGTGGAAGATGCAGATGCAAAGAAAGATAACACTTTCTCAGATTTCACCTTAGCGAGGCCAAGGGATCAGAATCTGGATGATCGACCGAGAGACATTTAGCACTCCGCCTCTAATGTTCTCCTTCATGTGCTAGCGTAATCCATTCATAGATATGGTTTGATATCTAGAACATCAAGTAAAAGGTCGGACTTCGGAAGCTCAAGAATCCATAAGGAATAACTACGGAGGCAGATCCTGCGAGATCCTTATGGGGAGGTGACTAACTTCTTCAACCAGGATACTACAATAATAGGCCTTCCGGTTAGGTGTGTTGGCCACGACATCCACATTACTGGTTACAGAGGGACCAACAATATAGTTCTTGGAGTACGTTCCAACCATCATATCTGCCCGAGATTCAGATCTGGTTGGTGTTAGGATATTCCAGACTCATCGAGTCTAGAAAGAAAATGAAAGTTTGCAACACAAATCGATGAGATGTCATTCAGGGCTGGTCCTGGGATTTTAGGGGCCCGGGGCGAGAGTAGAGCTCGGGGCCCCTTAGAGCGTGCCCTCGGAACTTATTTTTCTAACCATCTTTCTTTCTTCCTAGTTGATCCCAAGAGTCAATCTTGCGTCTAACACCAGACGAATTTGCTTAGGAGGCTGAATTGGAAGTACTATCACATCCAGTGCATTTTTAGAGAAAAATAAAGTAACCATAATCATGAACGAGTTTCTTTTCATTGAACATTGCAAAGACCATACGCAACCCAATTAAATTTTTTGATGGGGAATTCAATCAATTAAATGAGAAAGCATCTATACCTTGCAATTAGCACCAGACGTGGTGACTCTCAGAAAGATACCACGTAATTCAATCAGTTAAGTAACCACGGCCAATCAATCAATTATCAATGAAGATCGAATATTAATTATTATTTGTAACTTTTTATTAATTATCACGGGAAAAGTAAAATAGTTAGGGCACAATACTTTATCTAGAATCAGTTTTTCATCTCCTTGATGGCTGATGGGGAACGCCGGCTACAGTAGTAGCGCAGCATGGCGCATGCTCGGTGGCGGTCCCTCGTCCGCCGTTGTCAACTGATTCCGGCGGTCGCAAGGCCAAGACGCAAAAATCCATGAACCACGCTTGTGCGTAATTAGTGGCAGCCGCCGACCGTGCCTTGCGTGCGAGAAGTCGAGACTCGCCTCTCCAAGATTGCTGACTCAGATCCATGAACCACACTTGTGCGTAATTAGTGGCCAACAGCGTAGTAACTTGGGCCAATTTAGCAGCACGTTTCTTCAGCCCATGCAGGATTTCAACTTAGCAGCAGGCCTACATACGTCCCTGGGTGGGGGCCCTCCACTCCGGGGGCCCGGGGCGGCCGCCCCCCTGCCCCCCCATCAGGACCGGGCCTGATGTCATTGCGAGATTCTCAGGAAATGGACTATGGTAGGAAGCTCCAAAACATGAGCCGGTTTTGCTACAAACCTGTGAACACGCTGTCCCAGACAAGCATGACCACATAGTAGTCTTATAATAAAACAGTACTGAGTCCAGATGGGGAACCATCATCGAGGATATCGAAGTCCTTGCGTAAGTCTAGCTCTTAAGAAGAAACTTCTTCTCCTTGAACAAATCAATCAGTGGCTTGGTGTGCTAGGGATTCATATAGAATGAAGGTTGCAAGTCTCCAGACCACAGAGTACTTCGCACATATGCATGACTGACTTGGGATGGTTCTGAAGGAAGCAAAAACAAGCTTTCTCGAATTCACGGCGGCAACTTTCATCAAATGCACGTGAATTAGAGGAAGTCACTCCTTTCATCCAAACATATACCTCATGAGCGGAACATGAAGGCAATACTTACCAAGTTTTCAATATTAGTGTAATGTTCAACATGAATCATGGGGGAGACAAAATGCTGCTGATGGGCTCAACAGCAACTCATCGAAATTCCCATATCACTGGACTTCCACCATCATGTGAACACAGTGATAGCATTGGTCAGACCAAAAGATTTAATGGTGTATGCTCGAGGAATCAACCACGAGTAAGATAACATTACGAACATCGTTGGTTCTGATTTGACTTGATGATAGCCCATACTCAAGTCAAAGTTTTGACAAGGCAATAGATCCAACAACTGATCACGAGGACCAATCAATGGTGATATCATCTTTCTTCAACACACGCACACACAAGGATATCCCTTTGGAATGAACTGAGCCGGACAAGCTTTCATCTTCCAACTCTCCAAGTTGTTGTTCAGCTTAACCAACTAGCTCAGGGTATACAAAACAAATTCTTGGAGAAGGGGTGGTTTACAAGAAACCAACTTGATCACGAGCTCAACATAACAGTCAGGGGGCAACCTGGTGATACTTCCGAGGAAATATTCATAAAATCACGAACCACGGATATGTTCCTAAGCTCGAGAACAATCTTGCTTTTCAGAGCAAGATGATATGATCAAGAGAGCGAGGGACTGACCCAATCCTAACTCATTGATCGAAGAGTGCACGAGGAAAAGTGGACTAGGTAGCACGATCAATCTTAGGATGATGATTCAATAACCAACACGCTAGGAAAGAAATTATTGTCCATTAGCTACCTAGCAACTAGTTGCTAGAAGTATTGATTTCACACATCATGGTTCACTTGCCGGCATTCCGGTTGCGACAACACGGGACCGAGGAATGAAAAATGATGGTAATAAGTATCACTGCGTCAAGAATTCATGAGAGAGGGTGCAATTCTCATGACAATCTTGACATAAAGGGGGTAATACTCCAGGGTAGAACAGAGCAAAAGCTGGATTGGCATTTGTTCTGCAGAACACAACTACTTTGACCCAATCCTGGATATGGATGAGGTAATGGAGTTTGTTTCTCCTAGTCATTCCGGAATAGAATGGCTTGACGGACCACAAGAATAAAAGGGCATTGATGAACACAAATGCACACATACTCTTGGCTATCAACTGATAGGGGATGGTCGGAATACAACTAAAGAGGAACAACTCAAGGAACATATGATTTTCTGAGTTGTGG
This sequence comes from Triticum dicoccoides, assembly GCF_002162155.2. NCBI lineage: Eukaryota > Viridiplantae > Streptophyta > Magnoliopsida > Poales > Poaceae > Triticum > Triticum dicoccoides. The sequence goes on along the minus strand of NC_041392.1, from coordinate 542,402,001 downwards.
ATGCATAGATTAATATGTCAAGCAAAGCTCAACATTTCTTTCGGACAACCCATGCAGAACGGTAGGACTGACAGAATCACAATATAGAATGGGGAACTCATCGAGAGCACTCTTGTTGTGATCTTTTGATCCAACAAACTTCTGCCATAAGTGGTTCATAGTATTTGGAAGAAGGAAATACCACGGACCTCGAGGACTAATGCAGAGGTTACTAACATCCTAAAGGTACGAGCAACACTATCAACAGGATGTAAGTAGAATGAATCTTGGGTTTAAGGACCCAGAAATAAAATACCTACTAACTAAATGGCATCACGGGATGCTTTCGAGAATGGTGGCCAGAATCATCACACTAGAGACACAAAGCATTACTAGATTACTGGGTGGTTCCCTAGGACAACTAGGGTCAGAATAATAGTTCCAACATATATATCGAGGCAATGGAATACCTCAACACACTGGTTAGTGTGATTAATCTGGCCCAAAAGACATCGAACATAGGAGAAAGGGATTTGCAGATGCATTAGATTGTTTAGGAACCTGGGGTAACTCGGACAGCATAACGGCTGTAATTGCTCAAAAAGATTTGAGACAACCTGCAAAAATGGTGGCATAGCCACTTAACAACATCATATCAAGGTTCTGGTGCCAGCTATGAACATATGGAAGTAGGAGGAACTGAACTGAGGCTTGAACTCAACAATCCTAGGCAACTACGGTTTAGTAACACGTCATCTTGAGAGATAGAAGAGAAACCTAGTTCTTAACCCCGTAGAAAGATAAGATGACTCAGATCAGAAGGTCATGAGGATAAGGAGTAAAAAGAGCCTTACGTTCCCTTCCACAATCAATTCCCTTACATAACTAAAGCATTTCTAGACTCAACTTCGACCGGTTGACTTGGTAATCCTACAGGCAGTCAGGCTCTGATACCAAAGCTGTCAGGACCCCGATTCCAAGTCACATCGATCTAGCCGGTAACACCTCATATCGCTTTGCGGCCTCACGCATGGTATCCCCACGGGTGTCGCCTTACCATGACCCGGGGCCGTTTGCGCCCTTTGGCTCACGTATATGATAGTGTCGCTAGCATCCATATGACAGAGAACCCGGGCCGACATGGCTAGTCGTGAACCCAAAGCGGCACTAACCTATGGGAACATCCATACCTGAATCACATCGAGCATGTCGGTCAGCAGCGTGTGAATCCGGGATGTAGCACTGGGCTAACAGGACTCCGGGAACCCGGGCTGTAGCAGGCTAGGCAGGACTCCGGATGTCAACGTGTGACATTTCCCCGAAGGGACAGACACAGGAACAAAGTGAAACACATGCCGGCCAGTCAAGTGTCATGAGCAGTAGTGCTGGGCTAGCAGGACTCCGGTGAATCGGGCTGTAGCGGACTACTATGGCTCATGGAAGCACAAGACTACATTTCCCCATAAGAGAGGCTACCAAGGATAAACCACTAGGTTGTCGGATCCCACACATACCAAGCATTTCAATCATACACACAATATGCTCGATATGTGCACCTACAACATGGCATCACAACATAACTCTATGACTCAAAGTATTTATTCATTATGCTCCGAGGAGCGAGATATTACAAACATGGGTCTCATGACCCAACATACAGAGCATACAAGCAACAAGCACATGCGGAAGCTTAACTTGTCTGAATACAGACAACTACAAATGAAGAAGGCTAAGAGGCCTGACTATCTACCAGATCCTGCCGAGGGCACAAGATCGTAGCTGAGGTATCAAGCTAAACATCGAAGTCCACGCGGAACTACTAGCGAGACTGAAATCTCTCTGCAAAACATAAATTAAGCAAACGTGAGTACAAAGGTACTCAGCAAGACTTACATCAGAACTAAGCTACATATGCATCGGTATCAACAAGGGGGGATGGTGGAGTTTAACTGCAGCAAGCCAGCTTTGACTTAGTGGCTAACCTGAACTACGATTGCAAGCAACTCTTTTGAGGTGGCGCACACGAGTCCACATATTCACCATTCAATACACTACTATGGATCCGCTCTCGTCTACCTACGAGAGCACCATCCATAGTACTCACGCTTATCTTGCACATTTTAGAGTATCCACTTTCACTTGTCTATGAACTATTATAGGCAACCCAGAAGTCCATTACCGCGGACACGGCTATTCGAATAGATGATGTTAACCCTGCAGGGGTGTACTTCTTCACACACGCTCTCACCACTTACCGCCGTTTACACGACATGTACTCGGCAACCTTCAAGCGGAAGCCCAACGAGGGTGTCGGCCACGGCCTACCTAAACACTCAAGTCTCTAGTCTAGGTTTATCGCCTATCCAGGTTCCATCCGCAGGGAGTCCTGCCGAGGTTTCCACATACGGCCCCAAACGATGTGTACAGGGTTCCGAGACACCAAACGGGCGCCCGGCATGCCCGGCCACGGTGTATCTACCGCAACATAGCCCACCCCTAGGGTCAGCGCTATGCACGGCCGCCAACACATATCCTATAAACACCAGAAACTAGTTGCAACTCCTGGACAAAGGACAAGGGTGATCAAGAAGCCGAGAGGGTCCATTGGTTTCGGGCTCAATGCATGGTAGTAACTGTTTCATGGATCACAAACACAGAACTCAGTTCCTGAGGACGGTTTCAATGAGACAACCCACCATGTACTCCTACATGGCCTCTCACCGCTACCTTTACCAAATCGTGTTCACACACTTAGCTCACACACTGTAGGACATGTTTACACACCTCCGTTTCATCCCCGATGAATCAGACCTGACACAACTCTATGCAATAGCAGGCATGACAAACAAGCATGAATGAGTAGGCACATCAGGGCTCAAACAACTCCTACTCATACTAGTGGGTTTCATCTATTTACTGTGGCAATGACAGGTCATGCAGAGGATAAGGGGCTCAACTACCGCAGCAAGTAACAGCTGAATCGTTGTTGTCCAAATGCAGTAAAAGAGAGCAGGAGCGAGAGAGTGGGATTGTATCGGAATGAACAAAGGGGTTTTGCTTGCCTGGCACTTCTGAAGATATCATTGGGTCTTCATCAGTGTCAACGATCACAGCGTCGGTACAACGTCTATCGAGAGGGGACAAACACCGGCAACTGAGAATGAACTCAATCAACACATGACGATATGCAACAATATGATGCATGCTCATGACATGGAAAAATGAGTGTGTTTTGGCTAACGCAATAGAAAGTCATTTTAATTGAAGTGGAATTCAAAATTATATCAAATTCCAACTCCAAACCTATTATGACATTTGCCCTAATCATGTTTCATCCTAATCAGTGAGGTTAACTTGCTCAAACATGCATGAAAATGGTACAGATGGATTCCTTGAATTTTTCTGATAATTTTTCATATATAATTTATTTCATTTGGAGTTACGGTTGAATTTCTATGATTTTTGGAAGTTTTGGACATTTTTTGAATTAAATAAATCATTTCTGATTTATTTAAAATCCAGAAAGCATTACTGCGTCAGCCTGACGTCAGAATGATGTCATCAAGTCAACAAAATCAGCCCAGGTCAAACCTGACGCTGGGACCCACTGGTCAGTGTCTCAGGCTGATTTGGGTCTATGACAGGTGGGACCGGTCAACGTTGACTTGACCAAGTCAAAGCTGACACGTGGGGTCCACACCGATTAGCACTAATCTAAATAGAAATTAAACTAATTAATTTTTGGCGCCGGGGCCCACACGGCAGTGGCACTAGGGTGTTAGTTAAGGCGTCATTAGAGGCTAATGACATCGCCACGTCGGCTTCGCCGGAGTTAGGCCGCCGGCGATGGCCAGGCGCGGCGGAGGTACTCGAAGTCTAGCTGTGGTGCTTTGTTCGAAGCTTGGCTGGGCTCTCTGGAAAGCTGGCGCGACGGTGCATCGAGTGGTGGTGGTTGTCGGGCCTGGGACGGCCGGAATCGATGCCGGCGATGAGCCTTGCGGCTGCCGGAGTTCGGGCGAGGCCGAACTCGTTGCTGCAGTGGCCTAGGCGGGGCGGCGCTAGCACCTATGGCTCCTACGCGATGCGGGGAGTGCAATGGGCTCAAGCCCGGGACCATATGGTCACCGGAGCACCACCGGCAATGAGCGCGGGCGGCGGCGCATGCGGGTGAGCGCGGTGCAGTCGCTACGACGCACGGGGAGAGAAAAGAAGAGGATGGGGGAGGTCAGTGGCTCACTGCGGGGCGGAGGAGAAGGCCAGCGGGCTCGGGGACGCGTCGGAGCGAAAGCACGGTCGCCGGCGATCTCGGTGACCCGAGAAGGAAGAAGACGTCGGGGCGGCGCTCCGAGGCTCTTCTCGTCATGTGGCTCGGTGGAGACGGCGTATGGGTCAACGGCGGAGCTCGAGGTCACGTCGGAGGGGCACGGGGAAGGCTGTGGTCGCGGTGGTGCTCGTCGGTAGTCTCGGCGCCCACGAACAGAGAGAAGGGAGGAAGCAGAGGAGGGAAAGAGGTCCAGGGAGAGAGGGGAGAGGACGAGGGGGTCGGGGGGGGGTGCGTGACGGCGACCAGGCAGTCGAGGGGGGGCACGCAGGCAGGGAGGAGCCAGCGCGGCTCGCCGGCCATCGGGCACGCAGCTGCTTCTCCTCCTGGTAGGAGGAAGAAGATAGTGCTGCCCCTGGTGGGCCGGGCTGGCTTTGGCCAGTAGGCCACTACAGTGGTGGGCTGCACGGTAAGGTTCCTCTTTTTTTTTATTTCCTGTTTTCTATTATTCTGCAACTTTGTGGCTTTATTAAAAATACTTAGATACTTCCAAAATTCACCAAACTGCTCATGCTCACTATATGGAATAAACCCAACATGAAACGTTTCAGTTTGGGATTATTTGGACATTATTTCTTATATAACAGAAATAATTCCAACCCAAATATATTATTGATTTAAATCAAAGGCCCAAATAAATTATTTATGTGACTCCCAAAATATTGGTTTGAATTTCACCTCATGCCAATATTTTCACAGAATAACAAGAACATTTTCTTGGACTCATTTGATGAGATTTAAATGTTGGTTATTTTTAGAGGTTTCTGAGGCTTGGAAAATTCCTCAATTCAAATTTCAATTGAATTTAAACATGATGCAGCAACCAAACTAGTCCAAGGCCAGGGTAAAGCTAGGGATGTGACACATTGAGATGGCCCGAACGATGCTTGATGAATACAAGACTCCAAGAAAATTCTGGCCTGAAGCCATTGATACTGCATGCCATACAATCAACCGTGTTTATCTTCACAAGCTTCTGAACAAGACATCTTATGAGCTCCTTACTGGCAAGAAGCCAAATTTCAGTTATTTCAGAGTATTTGGCACCAGGTGCTGGATCAAGGATCCACATCACACTTCAAAATTTGCACCAAAAGCACATGAGGGTTTTATGCTTGGATATGGAAATGATTCGCACTCCTACAGAGTCTTCAATCTCTTTCATTATAAAGTGGTTGAAACAGTGGATGTGCAATTCGATGAGACTAATGGTTCAGAAAGAGAGCACCTAACAAATGTGCTAGATGAAGTTCCATCCAGTGAATCAATCAAACTTATGGGAACTGGAGAAATCATACCCTCTGAAGCTCAACCTGAAGAGGAACTTATCATCTCCGCACCTGATCAACCTGAAGACAATGCTCAGCCTGAAGACAATCCCTCTAACAATGACAATGATCAGCAAGAGCAAAATCTTCGCCCTGTACATCCTCGTGTTGCCAACGAAGTGCAGATTGAGAGAATAATTGATAGCATCAATGCACCCGGTCCGCTCACTCGTTCAAGGGAAACACAGCTAGCAAATTTCTATGGGCACTTCGCATTCGTCTCAATAACAGAACCCAAGAAAGTTGAAGAAGCCTTCATGGAACCTGAATGGATTCAAGCTATGCAAGAAGAGCTTCAATAGTTTGAGCTGAATAATGTATGGGAACTGGTTAAGCGTCCTGATCCTCAGAAGCACAATATAATAGGCACCAAATGGATATACCGCAACAAGCAAGATGAGCATGGTCAAGTTGTCAGAAACAAAGCTCGTCTCGTTGCTCAAGGATATACTCAAGTTGAAGGGATTGACTTCGATGAAACATTTGCTCCTGTGGCTCGACTTGAAGCCATACGCATACTGCTAGCCTATGCAAATCATCATAACATACTTCTATATCAAATGGATGTGAAGAGCGCATTTCTCAATGGCAAGATTGAAGAAGAAGTGTATGTTGCACAACCGCCTGGCTTTGAAGATCGAAAGCATCCTGACATGGTATACAAGCTCAACAAGGCACTGTATGGCCTCAAACAAGCCCCTCGGGCTTGGTATGACACACTCAAATACTTCCTGAAGAGCAAAGGCTTCACACCTGGTTCTCTCGACCCCACTCTCTTCACGAAGACATATGATGGTGAACTGTTTGTGTGCCAAATATATGTGGATGACATTATCTTCGGCTGCACCAATCAGAAATACAGTGAAGAGTTTGGATATATGATGCAAGAGCAATACCAGATGTCCATGATGGGAGAGCTGAAGTTCTTCCTTGGTCTTCAAATACGACAGCAATGCAACGACATCTTTATATCTCAAGAGAAGTATCTCAAAGACTGCCTGAAGAAGTTCGGTATGCAAGACTGCAAAGGCTTCACAACGCCAATGCCAGCCAAACATCATCTGGGTCCCGACGACAATGGTAAAGAGTTCGATCAAAAGGTATACCACTCCATGATTGGTTCTTTACTTTATCTATGTGCATCTAGGCCAGATATTATGCTTAGTGTTTGCATGTGTGCTCGATTCGAAGCGGCACCAAAGGAATCGCATCACTTAGCTGTGAAGCGAATTCTTCGATATTTAGCTTACACCCCAACTCTAGGATTATGGTATCCAAAGGGCTCAGAGTTTGATCTAGTTGGATTCTCGGATGTTGATTATGCTGGTGACAAGGTTGAGTGCAAGTCTACATCAGGCACATGTCATTTTCTGGGACGATCACTTGTATGTTGGTCTTCAAAGAAGCAGAACTGTGTATCTCTCTCCACTGCTGAATCTAAATACATTGCTGCTGGATCTTGCTGCGCTCAGCTTCTGTGGATGAAGCAAACACTCAAAGACTATGACATTCATCTGAAGCAAGTGACACTCTACTGCGACAATGAAAGCGCCATCAAGATTGCCAACAACCCAGTTCAGCACTCGAAGACAAAGCACATTGAGATTCGTCATCACTTTCTCAGAGATCATGTTGTGAAGGAAGATATTGATATCATACACGTCAACACTGAAGAGCAATTGGCAGATATCTTCACCAAGCCCTTGGATGAGAAGAGATTTTGCAAGTTACGGTGTGAGCTAAATATCTTGGAATCCTCAAATGTCATGTGATCAGGCACACATCCTAACACTTATGCATATTGATGACTTAGATGTGCAACACACGAAGCAAAGTATATCTTCAATCAATGAAGACATGCATTCTAAGTGTGAATACACTAATGAGGAATTTGACCTCGGAGCGCCATGATAATTGTGCATCGTGTCTGGGTCTAACACTTCCTATACGGTGGGTAACGCCACCACCAAATGTTCTGTTTGAAGTGTTTCACTCACGGCGTTACATTTGCTATGTCTTCACATTCGGTTTGGCTTCAATCTCAACATGTCTTCATGATTATCTTCACTATGTTGATTATATATATATACTAGTGTTCTGTCCTCTACAGCATTCACTTATAGCTATGTCTTCTTGTTGAATCTTTTGAACTAAGTGAATGTGATCGGACCCTAACCTCTCTATGCTTTCTATCTCAAACTCTAACTCTCCAAATCATATGCATTCTCTTGAATGTCTTCTCTGCGTCCTTGTCAGCAGAAGATACAGAGACAAACATTAAGTCCGCTTTCAATGCTAATTCCTTCACCTGAAACCCGGAGAAGTGGGAACGACCACCCGACAATCCAGGCGTGCGTGGGATGTGGAACAACCTCCGATATGCTGCATGATGGCCACGTGTTCCTCAGATGTGAATCGCCAGGGGCATCTGTGTAATAACACTGAGCCGCCCCTGTCCCTATAAATACACGCCTCACCACAGTCATTATCTCTTCTTCCACTCTCGCACGAACCCTAGCACCACTTCTAGCACTCAACGACACCGGCGACGAAGCGCTTAGCTGCCGCAACCTCTCCGACGCCATCTTCACGCCGATCGCGGACATCGTCCTCTCCGCCATCGCCGTAGGTGTCCTCCGTCGCCAAGTTAGGGCATGGACGATCGAACTGCTCGGCCTCCTCTTCCACTCCGTCTAGCAGTTCCTTGTGTGGTAAATAAAAACCTCCTTTTTACGGCCCCCTTTGATCCTACAGATTCGTCACTTTCTACCACAAGTAGTTTTTGTTCACACATGTTGGATCCACTTCATACTGCATCTCATATTATGCCTAGTATGTTCACTTATGCTTCACAAAGTAGTTAGATTCCTCACTTGTACTGATCTCTGGATTCGTACAAATCTGGAACCAACTCCTTATCTATGAGTGAATGTCTTCGCACGATGAGGTTAATGTCTTCTAAACTGATTTATCTTCAAAATCTTTTGAGAATGCATATGAACTCTTCCCCTTCCCTCGCACCTTAATGCTGTCACAGGTACATGTCCGTGGGAGAATCCCTTGGTTCTCATAGTCTGCATTCATTTGCAGAATTCTTACAGCATCATATAAATTCTCCCGAAGCCAGTTCCTGTTTGTCCAGCAAGCGAAAGCCTCTGAAGCCTTTGAACGTGTTGAAGCCATTCAGTTTAAAGTTCATGGCTACAGAGATATCTGCAAGGAAGGGAGGCAGACAGCTTCGTGGGGGAACACCAAGAGATTTGCCTGATGACCTCTCAGAGCTTTACAAGACAGATCCTGATGAGGATTACAATCATCGCAAGACCCGAATCCAATGGATTCGAAGATGTTGGGCAGAACAGTGGTTCAAATACCGGTTTGTGACCCAGGAATATGCTGAGAAAAATGCCATCAAGCGACCTTGGGGAGACATCCTATACAAAAATCTTCAACCCAGGTCCAGAGCTGAAGCCATTGAACAAGGCTTCTATCCCTGCATGGTCCGTGGACCACAGCCTGCAGATGCACACCCATCGTCACTACTATGGTGTCGTGATGACAATTTGTTCAAACGCAACTTCCAGTTTGCCAAGAACTCAGCAAAGCAGAACAAGAAGTCTTTGGGACTAGACTTCAACCCTGGTCCCTTTGCTCCCCGTACTGACGGCACACGTGATGCAGAACCCAATGTCATCGGTCTGTTCTACAACCTGGATGGCCTCATTACTCACATTTCTGTTCTAGGTGCCAAAGTGGATCATTCTAATAATGATGCTGACACTGATGAAGCCCTAGCCCCTACTCCAAAGCCGCAGAAGCCAAAGAAGGCTAAGGCTTCAAGATCAGCTGCTCCACCGAAAATATCACGGGCGAAGCCACTGGCTACTGCACCTCCTGAAGACAGTGTGCAGTCTGAAGATCTGTCACGCATCTCCAAGCCCCAGAGAGTCAAGATGCCTCTGCCACACACCAGCCAAAAACTGACTGCTGCTGCCATTCTGCGCAATGATGCCATTGATTTGTCCAGTGATGAAGATCTGGCAGATGATGCTCTTGAGCAACTGATCAAGAGCAAAGAAGAAGCAGAAATCTTCAATGATCTGCCTCTCTTTGATGTGGCAATCATCCACAACTTCATTGATGAATGGTTTGACACGCCCAACCTCAGCTTCGAAGATCTGCAACTTCCAATTGGCCTCAGTGTCGCCTTCCATGGCGCCATTGCTTCAGAATTAGCTATCGCCCAGCGCATTGTTGAACTGAAGCAGAAGATTGACTTTGAGAAAACTCAGTTCAAGAAGCATATGGCCACGCTCAGCGTGCAAGAGGTGAAGAATTTCAAGATTATGCTGCACGAGCTCAAAGAAGCCTTTATCAAGAAACGTACCGAAGCTAAGGGTTCTCATGAGCGCATGAAGAGCCTGGCTGACAAGTGTGTGCAAGGCTACAATGAGGCTGAGAAGCGCAAGGCCCTTGGGCGTCCGGGCATTGATCCCAGGATGGCTGCTAAGAGGAAGAAGAAGCCCACTGTGGCCGAACCCAACGCACCAAGGCAGGAAGCAGATCCCATTGTCTTCCCAACTAGCATGACTGGCTCGAAGCCAAAAGCCAGGTCTACCGTTTCAGAACTAAAGAAGACGAGGACTGCTGAGGCTGAAGCCAGAAAGAGGAAATATCCTGAAGCCTCTGATGCTGCTCCCTCCAAGAAGAAGCGGAAGACCAAGAAGGAACGGGTTGCTCCCAAAGAGCCCTTAATCGTTGAACCTATCTCCATGGTTCGCCCTGACGCTGAACGTCAAGAGCGCCAACTGACTGTCCATGAGCCTGCTTCCACAAAGGCTTATGGAGCTAAAGACATTCCAGCAGCTGATCCCACCGCTGCTGAAGACATTGGTCACCATGACAGTGTTGAAGATAATGTACTCCTTCCTCAGATCGAACACCAACAGGTATCATCGCCTGTGCTTACGCACAGCGAACTCATCAGCATTGGTCGTCCCTTGACGCCAATCGCTTAGGATACAACATGGGCTAATCACCCACAGCAACCACAAGTCACACCACCCCGGCAAGAAAAAGAAGATGACTTTGAGGCCCAGCCAATGCCATCTCCAAAGGCGTCACCAGCATTCCGCAGGCTTCGCAAAGGATCAAGGTCTCAAGTCCCTCCTTCCAGCATTCTAGAAGGAGAAGTGCCTCACCAATCTGTTGCACATCAAGTGTTTCCAGATGCCACTCCTTCTATTACTGGATCCGAAGCCAAACTGGCTGAAGATGTTCCGGCTGCATCAACCGATGAAGAAGAAACCCCAAGAGTTGCTACACCCCCGTCTCACCAAGAAGTTGTTCTCGAGGAGAATCTTGAGGCTGCCACCACCAAAACAAATGAAGCCAATGACGTTGTCATGGCTGAAGCAAATGTGGAGCTTGCACCAACCAATGAGCCAGAAGTTAGTGAAGCAAATGATGCTACTGCTCCTGTTCCTGCGCCTGCTACTGGTCCTCAGTTTGACTATCATGTTGAGCACATGCCTCAGGTACAGAAGCCAATTCCAAGGTTGCCCAGGTTTCCAGGTCCTGCATCAGCACATGGATCCTTCAATGTCAACGGCTTCAAAGCAGACAACACTTTCTTCAACAGCTCCAAGAACCCCTACTCAAGGGAACGAATATCTTCTGATCGGTTCTGGAGCTATCCACAGCGAAGCTATTACTCCTGCATTCTGTACAATCAAGGTCGCATCTACCCACATAAGCGTCTTGACACCGAAGCAATAGCTGGTTTGCCCTGTCTGGAAGAAGCTCTGGATTGCTTCAAAGAGGTTGGACTGTTGCCTTTTGTCACCGACCAAGAGCACTGGAACGAAGAGTTGCTGCTCCAATTTTATGCCACACTTCACATCCGTGGCTACAACAGAGATCTGAAGACTTGGGTCCTGGAGTGGATGACAGGAAATGTTCATCACGAAGCCAAAGCCTTTGATATCATTGAGCTCACTGGTCTGCCCACTCCTGGAGATCTCTATGAACCTGGCTGTCAGCTTCACAGTGAAGCTATGGAGAACATCTTTCAGAATCCTGAACCGAACATGAGTCAGATGCTCAGTATGATGAAGCCCTTGCCACAAGATGCTGCATATCCTAAGGAGTTCTTTGTTGAAGACCTTGAGTATCTGCCAAGGACTATCTATCACATCATAAGGCGAACTCTCTAGCCCATCAAAGGGCATTCTCCACATGCCAAGCTGGAAGGTGCAATGAAGACTTTGGTCTTCTATATTCTTCATGGAAAATGCTTCAATGCACAAGACTTCTTCATCCGCCAACTTGCTGCATCAGGCTCTGATCTTTTTGGCTTGAAGTTCTACGCTCCATGGATAATGCGGCTGATTAAACTCCACTCCGCTATCTCATATCAGCCATCTGCTCGCAATCATCAGATCTTTTTGCCTGATGTGGATATGTCCGTTGAAGCCATTTATCCTGAGCCTGCCAAGGAGCCTCTTAGTCTTCAGAATGCGGAGCATCAAAGTTTCTCTCAGAACATTGAAGGAGTTGAAGCAGTCACTCGTGTTTATCCTCTGGCTGGAACTACACGTGCACCTCATCGTGCCCTTACTGAAGCCACCGAAAGCACTATTGCCCAACGACCCAAGAAGTGATCTCGTGTTCTCAATGACCAAGAGCTTCTGGTGGCTCTTCATCAGAAACAGGATAGGCATCATGACTGGCTGAAGCGCCAAATGCAAAGCCTCTTGGTGGATGTTAACTGCATTCGCAATCTTGCCACCAAGAATGCCTTTGTTGCCCATGAAACCTCTTGACGCACATGGAAAGGGCTGACGCTTATGTGCTCTGAAGATGATCTTCAAGAGGATGGCTTCTCTAAACGCTTCAAGTTTGACTCCACACCTCCCCGAAGGGCAGTGCTGCGACGAACTCCATCTCTTGAAGACTGTGAGTTCTCTTCCTCTGCGGCAACTGTGAATGCCCGAGTGATCAAGGACGAAGACGATGCTACTTCACCACCCCCTCCTTCAGCATGCTTCGACACTGCTCCAAGTTCTTCTGCACTGCCGAACACCACCGACGACCCTGCTGCTTCAGCTACTCTTCATGGGAATGAGTAGATGCTCTATGTCTTCAAACCTTTTTCGTCCTTACTGACAAAAGGGGGAGAAGCATATGAGTTCGATAGTCTTCAAGCGGGTCCATATGGGCGGTTGCTTTATATTTTGCCTAGTGTTTACAACTCTCATTTTGATACATTTGGTTCTTTGAGTTGTAACACTTAAACTCGATGGTCGTCTGCTACTTATTTGCTACTTTGTGATGCGATGATAAATTCCGCACTTAGATCATTTTGCAGACGTCCATTTTCCATTATGCATGTCATTATCTTCACATACCTTCACATGCATAATGAATTGTCATCATAAGTTGAAGAGGATCTCCACAAGTAAAACCTTCCATGTGCATTTGCATTCCAAAAGCAAATTACTCATATGCACATCTTCATGGGGAGCCCTTGCAACTTATGAAGACAATTCCTTATCCTTTACAATTTCACATTATATTCCCCGTTGAAAACTTCAACTAGTTTGTCATCAATCACCAAAAAGGGGGAGATTGTAAGTGCATCTAGTCCCACCCCTAGTTGGTTTTGGAGTATTGATGACAAACCTAGTTGAGGGACTAATGTGTTTGTGAGAATTGCAGGATAACACAGGTAGAAGTCCCTCATTGATTCGGTTTTCCTACCAGAGATGACCCCTAAAATGTATGAAGACATTGATGTCAAAGGTGGTATGTGAAGATATTCACATTGAAGACTATGACAAGAGAAGACATCGCATGAAGCTTATGGAGCTCGAAGACTTAGATCTTTCGTAGTTCTTTTTCTTCCTTGTTGAGTCATAGGAACCACCGTACTGTTAAGTGGGGTCCAAAAGAACCAGTCAGAATGACTGAAGTGATGCTTAACCAAAACCTATGTCTTCGAGTGAAGACTATGAGAGCGAATCTTGTCCAGAGTCGGACAAGTCAGCTTTGCTTGTAGCCCAAGTAAAGTTGCCGTGTGTGTTTGAAATCTGACCGTTGGAACACGTGTCAGTTCCTTAGTGACCCAGGGTCATTTCGGACAAATCAGGTCGGGTTGCCTAGTGGCTATAAATAGCCCACCCCCTACAACCATAAACAGTTGGCTGCTCAGAGTTAGAATACGGCTTTTGTCGTTTCAGAGCAACCCACCTCGAAGCCTTTGAGAGAGAATTCCTTGCGAGGATAAAGCCCTAACCACCCAGAGCCAAAGAGTGTTAGGCATCACTTAAGTCTTCCTGTCTGTGTGATCTGAAGACTTATTACACTTGAGGACTGTGAATCCTCCAGTCGGTTAGGCATCGCGTTCTGAGCATCAAAGAGTCATTATAGATCGCCGGTGAACGTAGTCTGTGAAGGTTTGGGAGTCTACCTTGAAGACTTACCAGAGTGATTGGGCGAGGTCTGTGTGACCTTAGCTCAAGGGGAATACAGTGAGGACTGGGTGTCCTGAGCTGCGTGTTCAGGACTGGGTGTCCGGGACTGTGTGTCCTCAGGTTTAAATACCTAGCCGCCCTAACCAGACGTACAGTTGTCACAACAACTGGAACTGGTCTAACAAATCATTGTCTTCAACGAGTCACTGGTTTCATCCTTCCTTTCCCTTTACTTACTGTTGGTCCTTGTGAAGTCATTGTATGATTGCACTATCTTTTGTCTTCACTGAGTGACTGCGTGTTCTGTTTGGCTTCATAATATCTTCCTACCTGATCCTAACTACCTAGCTGCTATAGGTCATTGTGCTTTCACTTCATTGAATACTTGACTATGGTTTGCCTAGTGTAGTCTACCTTCCGCTGCATGGTAATAGGTCTATTTCTATCATTTGTCTTCGGAACTTCCACGTTTTGAAGACTTCCATAAAAATCGCCTATTCACCCCCCACCCTCTAGTCGATATAACGCACTTTCAAAAACAGTTCGAAATTATGACCGGACAAGCGTGACGTCACATTACTAAAGTTGTCAGCAGATTGGACTCGTGTGTTGTTCTATTCTCTCTGCGATTGTGTGCGGTGTGTGTTATAGGTCCGGACATGATTAATTCGTCTGGAGGCTATTCGGGAGTTCGGAAGGAGGAACCCGCCTTGCAATGCCGAAGATAACACTACGTGCCGGATACCTTGTCATTGAAGCCAGGTTCAGGGGCTACAGAGGGAGTCATGGATTAAGGGGTCCTCGGGCATCCGGCCTATTATCGATGGGCCGGACTGATGGGTTGTGAAGATATGAAGACCGAAGATTGTACCCGTGTCCAGAGAAGACTCTCCTTGGCGTGGAAGGCAAGCTTGGCGAACAACTATGAAGATTCCATCTTATGTAACCGACTCTATGTAAACCTAGATCCCCCCGGTGTCTATATAAACCGGAGGGTGTAGTCCAGAAAGGATATACTCCATACCGTAGTCATATAGGCTAGACTTCTAGGGTTTAGCCATTACGATCTCGTGGTAGATCAACTCTTGTAATACTCATATTCATCAAGATCAATCAAGCAGGAAGTAGGGCATTACCTCCATAGAGAGGGCCCGAACCTGGGTAAACATCGTGTCCCCTGTCTCCTGTTACCATCAACCTTAGACGCACAGTTCGGGACCCCCTACCCGAGATTCGTCGGTTTTGACACCGACAGCTACTGCGAGCTCTAGTAAGGTACACATCAATAACATGTATATCACATATACCTTTGTTCACCTTGCCATCCTTCTTATCCGCCAAATACTTGGGGCAGTTCCGCTTCCAGTGACCAGTCCCTTTGCAGTAGAAGCACTCAGTCTCAGGCTTAGGTCTAGACTTGGGTTTCTTCTCTTGAGCAGCAACTTGTTTGATGTTCTTCTTGAAGTTCCCTTTCTTCTTCCCTTTACCCTTTTTCTTGAAACTGGTGGTCTTGTTGACCATCAACACTTGATGCTCCTTCTTGATTTCTACCTCCGCAACCTTTAGCATTGCGAAGAGCTCGGGAATCGCCTTATCTATCCCTTGCATATTATAATTCATCATGAAGCTCCTGTAGCTTGGTGTTAGTGATTTAAGAACTCTGTCAATGACACTATCAACCGGAAGATTAACTCCCAACTGAGTCAAGTGATTATGGTACCCATACATTTTGAGTATATGTTCAGTGACAGAACTATTCTCCTCCATCTTCCAGCTGTAGAACTTATTGGAGACTTCATATCTCTCAATCCGGGCATTTGCTTGAAATATTAACTTCAACTCCTCGAACATCTCATATGCTCCATGACGTTCAAAACATCGTTGAAGTCCCGGTTCTAAGCCGTAAAGCATGGCACACCGAACTATTGAGTAGTCATCAGCTTTGCTCTGCCAGACGTTCATAACATCTGGTGTTGCTCCTACAGCTGGTTTGGCACCCAGCAGTGCTTCTAGGACGTAATTCTTCTGTGCAGCAATGAGGATAATCCTCAAGTTATGGACCCGGCCCGTGTAATTGCTACCATCATCTTTCAACTTTGCTTTCTCACGGAACGCATTAAAATTCAATGGAACAACATCACGGGCCATCTATCTACAATAACATAGATAAGCAAAATACTATCATGTACTAAGTTCATGATAAATTTAAGTTCAATTAATCATATTACTTAAGAACTCCCACTTAGATAGACATCCCTCTAATCATCTAAATGATCACGTGATCCATATCAACTAAACCATAACCGATCATCACGTGAAATGGAGTAGTTTTCAATGGTGAACATCACTATGTTGATCATATCTACTATATGATTCACGCTCGACCTTTCGGTCTCAGTGTTCCGAGGGCATATCTGCATATGCTAGGCTCGTCAAGTTTAACCCGAGTATTCTGCGTGTGTAAAACTGTCTTACACCCGTTTTAGATGAACATTGAGCTTATCACACCCAATCATCACATGGTGTCTCGGTACGACGAACTTTGGCAATGGTGCATACTCAGGGAGAACACTTTTACCTTGAAATTTAGTGAGAGATCATCTTATAATGCTACCGTCAAACAAAGCAGAATAATATGCATAAAGGATAAACATCACATGCAATCAATATAAGTGATATGATATGGCCATCATCATCTTCTATGACTATCGCAACCGCTTAGTGATAAAGTAAAGCAATTACAGGGTGATTCCATTGCATACAATAAAGCGACAACCATATGGCTCCTGCCAGTTGCCGATAACTCTATTACAAAACATGATCATCTCATACAATAAATATAGCATCATGTCTTGACCATATCACATCACAACATGCCCTGCAAAAACAAGTTAGAC
The DNA here is from genome assembly GCF_002162155.2 of Triticum dicoccoides. Classification (NCBI taxonomy): domain Eukaryota; kingdom Viridiplantae; phylum Streptophyta; class Magnoliopsida; order Poales; family Poaceae; genus Triticum; species Triticum dicoccoides. The sequence goes on along the minus strand of NC_041392.1, from coordinate 542,385,002 downwards.
GTCCTCTACTTTTTTGTTGCAAGTTTTACGTAGCTGCTACGGGCTGAGCAAGAACCGTTCTTACCTATGCATCAAAACCACAACGATAGTTCGTCAAGTTAGTGTTGTTTTAACCTTCTGAAAGGATCGAGAAGAGGTGTCTAGAGGGGGGTGATTAGACACTAAGTAGCAAAAGTTGCAGTTTTTTATTTCTTTAAGTTGAAGTGGAGTTTTGGCACAAGTTTAACAAACACAATACATTTCAAGCACGCATGCAAAGAGTATATGAGCAGTGGAAAGTAAAGCATGCCACTTGCAAGAATCTAAAGGGAAGGGTTTGGAGAATTCAAACGCAATTGGAGACACGGATGTTTTTGTCGTGGTTCCGATAGGAGGTGCTATCGTACATCCACGTTGATGGAGACTTCAACCCACGAAGGGTAACGGTTGCACGAGTCCATGGAGGGCTCCACCCACGAAGGGTCCACGAAGAAGCAACCTTGTCTATCCCATCATGGCCATCGCCCACGAAGGACTTGCCTCACTAGCGGTAGATCTTCACGAAGTAGGCGATCTCCTTGCCCTTACAAACTCCTTGGTTCAACTCCACAATCTTGTCGGAGGCTCCCAAGTGACACCTAGCCAATCTAGGAGACACCACTCTCCAAGAAGTAACAAATGGTGTGTTGATGATGAACTCCTTGCTCTTGTGCTTCAAATGATAGTCTCCCCAACACTCAACTCTCTCTCACAGGATATGGATTTGGTGGAAAGAAGATTTGAGTGGAAAGCAACTTGGGGAAGGCTAGAGATCAAGATTCATATGGTGGGAATGGAATATCTTGGCCTCAACACATGAGTAGGTGGTTCTCTCTCAGAAAATGTGTATTGGAAGTGTAGGTATGTTCTGGTGGCTCTCTTCATGCATGAAGAGTGGGTGGAGGGGTATATATAGCCTCCACACAAAAACTAACCATTACACACAATTTACCAATCTCGGTGAGACTGAATTGAGAAACTCGGTCGGACCGATTTAGCAAACCTAGTGACCGTTAGGATTTTCGGTGGGACTGAGATGCAACTCGGTAGAACCGATATGGTTAGGGTTAGGGCATAACGTAATCTCGGTGTGACCGATTACACAAACTCGGTGGGACCAATTTTGGTAATAAGCTAACCAGAGAGTTGGTCAGGCAAACTCGATGGGACCGATCGCTCATTTCGGTGGGACCGAAATGTTAAAAATGGAAACAGAGAGTTTACATTGCAATCTCGGTGGGACCGATCGCTCATCTCGGTAGGACCGAAACGTTGCGAAGGGAAACAGAGAGATTACAACCCCATCTCGATGTGACCGAGATCCCTATCGGTGAGACCGATTTGCCTAGGGTTTGTGGCAGTGGTTGTGACATCTGAACTCGGTAGCGCCGGATAGAAAGAATTGGTGGGGCCGAGTTTGACTTTTGGTTTAGGTCATATGTGGATGTGTGAAGGTAGTTGAGGGTTTTGGAGCATATCACTAAGCACTATGAAGCAAGAACCTCATCAAGCAACACCTCATCCCTCCTTGATAGTATTGGCTTTTCCTATAGACTCAATGTGATCTTGGATCACTAAAATAGAAAATGTAGAGTATTGAGCTTGGAGCTTGAGCCAATCCTTTGTCCTTGGCATTTTGAAGGGGTTCCACATCCTCTAGTCCATGCCACTTCATTGTTGAACTTATCTGAAACATACTAGGTAAAAGTGTTAGTCCAACAAGAGATATGTTGTCATTAATTATCAAAATCCCAGGGAGCACTTGTGCTTTCACCTTCTCAAGGACCGGGCGTAGACACACTTGGTTCAACTAAAGTTGGAGAAACTGACACCCGCCATCCACCTATGTGCAAAGCACATTGGTAGAACCAGTCTCGCGTAAGCGTACACGTAATGTCGGTCCGGGCCGCTTCATCCAACAATACCGCCGAACAAAAGTATGACATGCGGGTAATCAGTATGACTCGTATCGCCCACAACTCACTTGTGTTCTACTCGTGCATACAACATCTACGCAATAACCTGGCTCAGATGCCACTGTTGGGGAACATAGTAATTTCAAAATTTTCCTACGCACACTCAAGATCATGGTGATGCATAGCTACGAGAGGGGAGAGTGTCGTCCACGTACCCTCGTAGACCACTAAGCGGAAGCGTTATGACAACGTGGTTGATGTAGTCATACGTCTTCATGATTGACCGATCCCCAATACCGAATGTACGACACCTTCGCGTTCAACACATGTTCAGATCGGTGACGTCCCGTGAACTCATGATCGAGTAGAGCTCGGGGAAGAGTTTCATCAGCACGACGGCGTGGTGATGATGTTGATGAAGCTACAGTTGCAGGGCTTCGCCTAAGCACCGCTACAGTATGACCAAGGTGGATTATGGTAGAGGGGCTGGGAGAGATCAATGATCAACTTGTGTGTCTAGAGGTGCCCCCTGCCCCCATATATAAAGGAGCAAGGGGGGAGTCCGACCGGCCCTAGAGGGCGCGCCAGGAGCAGGAATCCTCCTCCTAGTAGGAGTAGGATTCCCCTCTTTCCTACTCCTACTAGGAGGGGGAAAGGAAGGGGAGAAGGAGAAGGAAAGGGGGCGCCCCCCCTCCTAGTACAATTCGGACCAGAGGGGGAGGGGGCACGTGGCCTACCCTGGACAGCCCCTCTCTCTCTCCACTAGGGCCCAACAAGGCCCATTAACCCCCACGGGGTTCCGGTAACCCCTCCGTCACTCCGGTAAAATCCCCATTTCACCCGGAACTCTTCCGATGTCCAAATGTAGGCTTCCAGTATATCGATCTATATGTCTCTACCATTTCGAGACTCCTCGTCATGTCTGTGATCATATCCGGGACTCCAAACTACCTTCGGTACATCAAAAACATATAAACTCATAATACCGATTGTCATGGAACATTAAGCGTGCGGACCCTATGGGTTCGAGAACTATGTAGACATGACCGAGACATGTCTCCAGTCAATAACCAGTAGCGGAACCTGGATGCTCATATTGGTTCCTACATATTCTACGAAGATCTTTATCGGTCAAACCGCATAACAATATATGTTGTTCCCTTTGTCATCGGTATGTTACTTGCCCGAGATTCGATCGTCGGTATCCCAATACCTAGCTCAATCTCGTTACCGGCAAGTCCCTTTACTCGTTTCGTAATGCAACATCCCGCAACTAATTCATTAGTCACATTGCTTGCAAGGCTTATAGTGATGTGCATTACCGAGAGGGCCTAGAGATACCTCTTCGACAATCGGAGTGACAAATCCTATTCTTGATCTATGCCAACTTCACGAACATCATCGGAGACACCTGTAGAGCACCTTTATAATCACCCAGTTACATTGTGATGCTTGGTAGCACACAAAGTGTTCCTCCGGTATTCAGGAGTTGCATAATCTCATAGTCATAGGAACATGTATAAGTCATGAAGAAAGCAATAGCAGTAAACTTAAACGGTCAAGTGCTAAGCTAACGAAATGGGTCAAGTCAATCACATCATTCTCCTAATGATGTGATCCCGTTGATCAAATGACAACTCATGTGTATGGCTAGGAAACTTAACCATCTTTGATCAATGAGCTAGTTAAGTAGAGGCATACTGGTGACACTATGTTTGTCTATGTATTCACACATGTATTATGTTTCCGGTTAATACAATTCTAGCATGAATAATAAACATTTATCATGAAATAAGGAAATAAATAATAACTTTATTATCGCCTCTAGGGCATATTTCCATCAGTATCAAGCATCCCCAAGCTTAATTCCTGCTCGTCCTCAAGTAGGTAAATGATAAAAACGGAATTTTTGATGTGGAATGCTCCCTAACATAATTTTCAATGTAATTTTCTTTATTGTGGCATGAATGTTCAGATCCGAAAGATTCAAGACAAAAGTTTAATATTGACATAAAAACAATAATACTTCAAGCATACTAACCAAGCAATTATGTCTTATCAAAATAACATAGCCAAAGAAAGCTCATCCCTACAAAATCATATAGTTTGGCCATGCTTCATTTTCGTCACACAAAATGCTCCCATCATGCACAACCCCGATGGCAAGCCAAGCAATTATTTCATACTTTAGTATTCTCTAACTTTTTCAACTTTCACGCAATATATGAGCGCGAGCCATGGACATAGCACTATGGGTGGAATAGAATATGATGATGGAGGTTGTGTGGAGAAGACAAAAAAGGAGAAAGTCTCACATCGACGTGGCTAATCAACGGGCTATGGAGATGCCCATCAATTGATGTCAATGCGAGGAGTAGGGATTGTCATGCAACGGATGCGCTAGAGCTATAAAAAAGCTCAATAAAAGAAACTAAGTGGGTGTGCATCCAACTCGCTTGCTCACGAAGACCTAGGGCATTTTGAGGAAGCCCATCATTGGAATATACAAGCCAAGTTCTATAATGAAAAATTTCCACTAGTATATGAAAGTGACAAAATAGGAGACTCTCTATCATGAAGAACATGGTGTTACTTTGAAGCACAAGTGTTGAAAAAGGATAGTAACATTGTACATTCTCTCTTTTTCTCTCATTCATTTTTTTGGTGACCTTCCTTGGCCTCTTTTTTTTATTTTTTGTCCGGAATCTCATCCCGACTTATGGGGGAATCTGATGCGTCTCCAACCTATCTATAATTTTTTATTGTTCCATGCTATTATATTATCAACCTTGGATGTTTTATATGCATTTATATGCTATTTTATATGATTTTTCGGACAAACCTATTAACCTAGAGCCCAGTGTCAGTTTAAGTTTTTTCCTTGTTTTTGAGTATCGCAGAAAAAGAAAACAAAACGGAGTCCAATTGACCTGAAACTTGACGGAGCTTATTTTTGGACCAGAAGAAGCCCACGGAGCATCGGAGATGGACCAGAAGAGTCCCAGGCTTCCCATAAGGGTGGGGGGCGCGCCCACCCCCCCTGGGCGCACCTCCCTGCCTCGTGGACAGCCCGGAGACCCCCCCTGACTTGTTCCCGACACCAACACCTCTCATATATACCCAAACTTCCAGAAAGAAACCTAGATCAGGAGTTCCGCCGCCAGAAGCCTCCATAGCCACCGAAAACCAATCTAGAACCGTTCCGGAACCCTGCCGGAGGGGGGGAATCCCTCTCCGGTGGCCATCTTCATCATCCCTGCGCTCTCCATGACGAGGAGGGAGTAGTTCACCCTCGGGACCGAGGGTATGTACCAGTAGCTATGTGTTTGATCTCTCTCTCTCGTGTTCTTGAGGTGGTACAATCTTGATGTATCGCGAGCTTTGCTATTATAGTTGGATCTTATGATGTTTCTCCCCCTCTACTCTCTTGTAATGTATTGAGTTTTCCCTTTGAAGTTATTTTATCGGATTGAGTCTTTAAGGATTTGAGAACACTTGATGTATGTCTTGCATGTGCTTATCTGTGGTGACAATGGGATATCACGTGATCCACTTGATGTATGTTTTGGTGATCAACTTGCGAGTTCCATGACCTCGTGAACTTATGCATAGGGGTTGGCACAGGTTATCGTCTTGACTCTCCGGTAGAAACTTTGGGGCACTCTTTGAATTTCTTTGTGTTGGTTGAATAGATGAATCTGAGATTGTGTGATGCATATCGTATAATCATACCCACAGATACTTGAAGTGACATTGGAGTATCTAGGTGACATTAGGGTTTTGGTTGATTTGTGTCTTAAGGTGTTATTCTAGTACGAACTCTTGAATAGATCAATCAGAAAGAATAACTTTGAGGTGGTTTCGTACCCTACCATAATCTCTTCGTTTGTTCCCCGCTATTAGTGACTTTGGAGTGACTCTTTGTTGCATTTTGAGGGATAGCTATATGATCCAATTATGTTATTATTGTTGAGAGAACTTGCACTAGTGAAAGTATGAACCCTAGGCCTTGTTTCAACGCATTGCAATACCGTTTGTGCTCACTTTTATCATTAGTTACCTTGCTGTGTTTATATTTTCAGATTACAAAAACCTATATCTACCATCCATATTGCACTTGTATCACCATCTCTTCGCCGAACTAGTGCACCTATACAATTTACCATTGTATTGGGTGTGTTGGGGACACAAGAGACTCTTTGTTATTTGGTGGCAGGGTTGTTTGAGAGAGAACATCTTCATCCTACACCTCCCACGGATTGATAAACCTTAGGTCATCCACTTGAGCGAAATTTGCTACTATCCTACAAACCTCTGCACTTGGAGGCCCAACAACGTCTACAAGAAGAAGGTTGTGTAGTAGACATCAGAATCATAGTCTCCATGATCCTTTCCTCACACAGGACAATGTTCTAATAATGAAGATCATCACACTTTTATTTACATACAACTCAAGAATTACAACTCGATACTTAGAACAAAATATGACTCTATGTCAATGCCTCCGGCGGTGTACCAGGATATGCAATGACTCAAGAGTGACATGTATGAAAAATGAATGGTGGCCTTGGCACAAATATGATGTCAACTACATGATCATGCAAGGCAATATGACAATGATGAAGTGTGTCATAATAAATGGAACGATGGAAAGTTGCATGGCAATATATCTCGGAATGGCTATGGAAATGCCATAATAGGTAGGTATGGTGGCTGTTTTGAGGAAGATATAAGACGGCTTATGTGTGATAGAGTGTATCATATCACGGGGTTTGGATGCACTGGTGAAGTTTGCACCAACTCTCGAGGTGAGAAAGGGCAATGCACGGTACCGAAGAGGCTAGCAATGATGGAAGGGTGAGACTGCATATGATCCATGGACTCAACATTAGTCATAAAGAACTCACATACTTATTGAAAAAATCTACAACTCATCAAACCCAAAGCACTACACGCATGCTCCTAGGGGGTATATTGGTAGGAAAAGACCATCACTCGTCCCCGACCGCCACTCATAAGGAAAGCAATCAAGGAACACCTCATGCTTTTCACACAACGGTTACCATACGTGCATGCTATGGGACTTGCCAACCTCAACACAAGTATTTCTCAATTTCACAATTACTCAACTAGCACGACTCTAACATTTCCATCTTTATATCTCAAAACAATTATCAAGTATTAAACTATTCAATACACTTTATATGAAAGTTTTTATTATACCCATCTTGGATGCCTATCATATTAGGACTAATTTTATAGCCAAAGAAAATTACCATGCTGTTTTAAGAGACTCTCAAAATAGTATAAGTGAAGCATGAGAGATCAATAATAAAACCACCACCGTGCTCTAAAAAGATATAAGTGAAGCACTAGAGCAAAATTATATAGCTCAAAAGATATAAGTGAAGCACATAGTATTCTAATAAATTCCGATTCATGTGTGTCTCTCCAAAAGGTGTGTACAGCAAGGATGATTGTGGTAAGATAAAAAGCAAAGACTCAAATCATACAAGACGCTCCAAGCCAAACACATATCATGTGGTGAATAAAAATATAGCCTCAAGTAAAGTTACCGATAGACGAAGACGAAAGAGGGGATGCCTTCTGGGGCATCCCCAAGCTTAGGCTTTTGGTTGTCCTTAAATTTTACCTTGGGGTGCCTTGGGAATCCCCAAGCTTAGGCTCTTGCCACTCCTTGTTCCAAAATCCATCAAATCTTTACAGAAAAACTTGAAAAGTTCACAACACAAAACTCAACAGAAAATCTCATGAGCTCCGTTAGTATAATAAAACAAACCACCACTTTAATGCACTATAATGAACTCATTCTTTATTTATATTGGTGTTAAACCTGATGTATTCCAACTTCTCTATGGTTCATACCCCCCGATACTAGACATAGATTCATCAAAATAAGCAAACAACACACGAAAAACAGAATCTGTCAAAAACAGAACAGGCTATAGAAATCTGGAGGTTTCGAATACTTTTGTAGCTCCAAAAATTCTGAAAAATTAGGACGACCTAAATAACTTGTATATTGATCTACTGCAGTTGGAATTGATATTTTATCATGCTCTGGTAAAGAAATTAAAATTATTCTCGTGAGCGCATACTTTCTGCTTTTTCAGCAAGATCAAACAACAATCATATGAGAAGATCCTAAAGGCTTTACTTGGGACAAACACTAATTAAAACATAAAAAACACAATCATAACAGAGGATAGATGATTTATTTATTACTAAACAGGAACAAAAATAAAATTTGGTTGTCTCCCAACAAGCGCTATCGTTTAACGCCCCTAGCTAGGCATAATAGCAAGAATATATAGGTATTATCATCTTTGGCATGCACTCCATAAGTGGCTCTCATAATAGATTCATAAGGTAATTTAATTTTCTTTCTAAGAAAGTGTTCCATGCCTTTCCTTAATGGAAATTGGAATCTAACATTTCCTTCTTTCATGTCAATAATTGCACCAATCGTTCTAAGGAAAGGTCTACATAGAATAATAGGACATATAGGATTGCAATCTATATCAAGAACGATGAAATCTATGGGCACATAATTCCTATTTGCAACAATAAGAACATCATTGATTCTTCCCATAGGTTTCTTAATGGTGGAATCCGCAAGGTGCAAGTTTAAAGAACAATCATCAAATTCACGGAAACCTAACACATCACACAAAGTTTTTGGAATCGTGGAAACACTAGCACCCAAAATCACATAAAGCATAGCATTCATAATCTTTAATCTTAATTTTAGTAGTAGGTTCCCACTCATCATAAATTTTTCTAGGGATAGAAACCTCTAGTTCAAGCTTTTCTTCATAAGATTGCATTAAAGCATCAACGATATGTTTAGTAAAAGCCTTATTTTGATCATAAGCATGAGGAGAATTTAACACGGATTGCAACAAGGAAATACAATCTATGAAAGAGCAATTATCATAATTAAATTCCTTGAAATCCAAAATAGTGGGTTCATTGTGTTGGGGAACGCAGTAATTTCAAAAAAATCCTACACACACGCAAGATCATGGTGATGCATAGCAACGAGAGGGGAGAGTATCGTCTACGTACCCTCGTAGACCGTAAGCGGAAGCGTTATGACAACGTGGTTGATGTAGTCGTACGTCTTCACGATCGACCGATCTAGTAGCAAAGATACGGCACCTCCACGATCTGCACACATTCGGCTCTATGACATCCCGCGAACTCACGATCCAGTAGAGCTTCGAGGGAGAGCTTCGTCAGCACGATGGCGTGATGATGGTGATGATGTTGCTACCCAAACAGGGCTTCGCCTAAGCACCGCTATGATATTACCGAGGTGGATTATGGTTGAGGGGGGCACCGCACACGGCTAAAGATCAATGATCAACTTGTGTGTCTATGGGGTGCCCCCCTCCCCCGTATATAAAGGAGTGGAGGAGGGGGAGGTGTCAGGCCTCTCTAGGCATGCCCCAAGGAGTCCTACTCTCACCGGGAGTAGGATTCCCCCCCCCCCTTCCCTTTGTTGGTTTTAGGAGAGAAGGAAGCAGAGGGAGGAAGGAAGGAAAGGGGGGTCGGCCCCCTCCCAATTCGGATTGGGCTTGGGGGTGGGACGCGCCCCCTCCTTTGCTTCTTTCCCCACTCTTCCACTAAGGACCAATAAGTCCCATATACCTCCCCGGGGGTTCCGGTAACCTCCCGGTACTCCAATATACTCCTGATTTCACCCGGAACCATTCCGATGTCCAAACATAGGCTCCCAATCTATCAAACTTTATATCTAGACCATTTCGAGACTCCTCGTCATGTCCGTGATCAAATCCGGGACTCTGAAATACCTTCGGTACATCAAAACACATAAACTCGTAATACCGATCGTCACCGAACGTTAAGCGTGCGGACCCTACGGGTTCGAGAACTATGTAGACATGACCGAGACATGTTTCCGATCAATAACCAATAGCGGAACCTGGATTCTCATATTGGTTCCTACATATTCTACGAAGATCTTTATCGGTCAAACCGCATAACGATATACGTTGTTCCCTTTGTCATCGGTATGTTACTTGCCCGAGATTCGATCGTCGGTATCCCAGTACCTAGTTCAATCTCGTTATCGGAAAGTCTCTTAACTCGTTCCATAATGTTACATCCCATAACTAACTCATTAGCTACATTTCTTGTAAGGCTTATAGTGATGTACATTACCGAGCGGGCCCGGAGATACCTCTCCAACAATCGGAGTGACAAATTCTAATCTTGATCCATGCCAACTCAACAAACACCATCGGAGACACATGTAGAGCACCTTTATAATCACCCAGTTATGTTGTGATGTTTGGTAGCACAAAAAGTGTTCCTCCGGTATTCAGGAGTTGCATGATCTCATAGTCATAGGAACATGTATAGTTATGGAGAAAGCAATAGCAACAAACTAAACAATCATCGCGCTAAGCTAATGGATGAGTCAAGTCAATCACATCATTCTCTAATGATGTGATCCTGTTAATCAAATGAAAACTCATGTCTATGTTTAGGAAACATAACCATCATTGATTCAACGAGCTAGTCAAGTAGAGGCAAACTAGTGACTCTCTGTTTGTCTATGTATTCACACATGTACTAAGTTTCCGGTTAATACAATTCTAGCATGAATAATAAACATTTATCATGATATAAGGAAATATAAATAACAACTTTATTATTGCCTCTAGGGAATATTTCCATCAGTCTCCCACTTACACTAGAGTCAATAATCTAGATTACATTGTAATGATTCTAACACCCATGGAGTCTTGGTGATGATCATGTTTTGCTCATGAGAGAGGCTTAGTCAACGGGTCTGCAACATTCAGATCCGTATGTATCTTGCAAATCTCTATGTCTCCCTCCTTGACTTGATCGCGGATGGAATTGAAGCGCCTCTTGATGTGCTTGGTCCTCTTGTGAAATCTGGATTCCTTTGCCAAGGCAATTGCACCAGTATTGTCACAAAAGATTTTCATTGGACCGATGCACTAGGTATGACACCTAGATCGTGTTGGGGAACGTTGCAGAAAATTAAAAATTTTCCTACGGTTTCACCAAGATCCATCTATGAGTTCATCTAAGCAACGAGTCAAGGGAGAGAGCTAGCATCTACATACCACTTGTAGATTGCGTGCGGAAGCTTGCAAGGTGATGATGTAGTCGTACTCGACGTGATTCGAATCACCGATGACCAAGTGCTGAACGGACAGCACCTCCGCGTTCAACACACGTACGGGACGGGAGATGTCTCCTCCTTCTTGATCCAGCAAGGGGGAAGGAGAGGTTGAGGAAGACAGCTCCACCGGCAGCACGACGGCGTGGTGATGGTGGAGAGGCAGTACTCCGACAGGGCTTCGCCAAGCACACAACGGAGGAGGAGAGGTGTTGGGGAGGGGAGGGCTGCGCCTTGGAGGGGTGGTGCGGCTGCCCTCCCCTCACCCCTCTATTTATAGGGGGAAGGGAGAAGGGGGCCGGCCCCCTAGAACCCATCTAGGGGGGTGCGACGGCCTAGGGGAGAGGGGAGAGGGTGGCTTGCCCCCCAAGCCAAGGGGGGCGCCCCCTCTAGGGTTCCCCCTCAACCCTAGGCGCATGGGCCCAAGGGAGGGGGTGCGGCGAGCCCACCAGGGGCTGGCTCCCTGCCCCACGCAGCCCATGTGGCCCCCCGGGAGGGGTGGCCCCTCCCGGTGGACCCCCGGAACTCTTCCGGTGGCCCCGGTACAATACCGGTATGACCCCGAAACTTCCCGGTGTCCGTTTGACAACTTCCCATATATAAATCTTTACCTCCGGACCCTTCCGGAGCTCCTCGTGACGTCCAGGATCCCATCGGGGACTCCGAACAACATTCGGTAGTCACATACTAGTCTTCCTAATAACCCTAGCGTCACCGAACCTTAAGTGTGTAGACCCTACGGGTTCGGGAGACATGCAGACATGACCTAGACGCTCTCAGGTCAATAACCAACAGAGGGATCTGGATACCCATGATGGCTCCCACATGCTCCTCGATGTTGTCATCGGATGAACCACGATGTCGAGGATTCGATCAAACCCTGTATGCAATTCCCTTTGTCAATCGGTACGTTACTTGCCCGAGACTCGATCGTCGGTATCCCAATACCTTGTTCAGTCTCGTTACCGGCAAGTCACTTTACTCGTACCGTAATGCATGATCCCGTGTCCAACACCTTGGTCACATTGAGCTCATTATGATGATGCATTACCGAGTGGGCCCAGAGATACCTCTCCGTCATACGGAGTGACAAATCCCAGTCTCGATCCGTGTCAACCCAACAGATACTTTCGGAGATATCTGTAATGCACCTTTATAGTCACCCAGTTACGTTGTGACGTTTGATACACCCAAGGCACTCCTACAGTATCCGGGAGTTACACGATCTCATGGTCGAAGGAAGAGATACTTGACATTGGCAAAGCTCTAGCAAAACGAACTACACGATCTTTTATGCTATGCTTAGGATTGGGTCTTGTCCATCACATCATTCTCCTAATGATGTGATCCCGTTATCAACGACATCCAATGTCTATAGTCAGGAAACCATGACTATCTGTTGATCACAACGAGCTAGTCAACTAGAGGCTCACCAGAGACATATTGTGGTCTAAGTATTCACACGTGTATTACGATTTCCGGATAATACAGTTATAGCATGAATAAAAGACATTTATCATGAACATTGAAATATAATAATACTTTTATTATTGCCTCTAGGGCATATTTCCAACAGTCTCCCACTTGCACTAGAGTCACCAATCTAGTTACATTGTGATGAATCGAACACCCATAGAGTTCTGGTGTTGATCATGTTTTGCACGCGAGAGAGGTTTAGTCAGCGGATCTGCGACATTCAGATCCGTGTGCACTTTGCAAATATCTATGTCTCCATCTTGAACATTTTCACGGATGGAGTTGAAACGACGCTTGATGTGCCTGCTCTTCTTGTGAAACCTGGGCTCCTTGGCGAGGGCAATAGCTCCAGTGTTGTCACAGAAGAGTTTGATCGGCCCCGACGCATTGGGTATGACTCCTAGGTCGGTGATGAACTCCTTCACCCAAATTGCTTCATGTGCTGCCTCCGAGGCTGCCATGTACTCCGCTTCACACGAAGATCCCGCCACGACGCTCTGCTTGCAGCTGCACCAGCTTACTGCTCCACCATTCAACATATACACGTATCCGGTTTATGACTTAGAGTCATCCAGATATGAGTCAAAGCTAGCGTCGACGTAACCCTTTACGACGAGCTCTTCGTCTCCTCCATAAATGAGAAACATGTCCTTCGTCCTTTTCAAGTACTTCAGGATATTCTTGACCGCTGTCCAGTCTTCCTTGCCGGGATTACTTTGGTATCTTGCTACCAAACTTACGGCAAGGTTTACATCGGGTCTGGTACACAGCATGGCATACATAATAGATCCTATGGCTGAAGCATAGGGGATGACACTCATCTCTTCTTTATCTTTTGCCGTGGTCGGTGACTGAGCCGAGCTCAGTCTCACACCTTGTAACATAGGCAAGAACCCCTTCTTGGACTGATCCATTTTGAACCTCTTCAAAATCTTATCAAGGTATGTGCTTTGTGAAAGACCTATGAGGCGTCTCGATCTATCTCTATAGATCTTGATGCCTAATATATAAGCAGCTTCTCCAAGGTCCTTCATTGAAAAACACTTATTCAAGTAGGCCTTAATGCTGTCCAGAAATTCTATATTATTTCCCATCAAGAGTATGTCATCTACATATAATATGAGAAATGCTACAGAGCTCCCACTCACTTTCTTGTAAACGCAGGCTTCTCCATAAGTCTGCATAAACCCAAACGCTTTGATCATCTCATCAAAGCGAATGCTCCAACTCCGAGATGCTTGCACCAGTCCATAAATGGATCGCTGGAGCTTGCATACTTTGTTAGCGTTCCGAGGATCGACAAAACCTTCCGGCTACATCATATACAGTTCTTCCTTAAGATGCCCGTTAAGGAATGCCGTTTTGACGTCCATTTGCCATATCTCATAATCATAGTATGCGGCAATTGCTAACATGATTCGGACGGACTTCAGCTTCGCTACGGGAGAGAAAGTCTCGTCGTAGTCAATCCCTTGAACTTGTCGATAACCCTTAGCGACAAGTCGAGCCTTATAGATTGTAACATTACCATCCGCGTCCGTCTTCTTCTTAAAAATCCATTTGTTTTCTATCGCTCGCCGATCATCGGGCAAGTCTGTCAAAGTCCATACTTTGTTTTCATACATGGATTCTATCTCGGATTTCATGGCTTCAAGCCATTTGTTGGAATCCGGGCCCGCCATTGCTTCTTCATAGTTCGAAGGTTCATTGTTGTCTAACAACATGATTTCCAGGACAGGGTTGCCGTACCACTCTGGTGCGGAACGTGTCCTTGTGGACCTACGAAGTTCAGCAGCAACTTGATCCGAAGTACCTTGATCATCATCATTGTTTTCCTCTTCAGTTGGTGTGGGCATCACAGGAACGGTTTCCTGCACTGCGCCACTTTCCCGCTCAAGAGGTAGTACTTCATCGAGTTCTACTTTCCTCCCACTTACTTCTTTCGAGAGAAACTCTTTTTCCAGAAAGCATCCGTTCTTGGCAACAAAGATCTTGCCTTCGGATCTTAAGTAGAAGGTATACCCGACAGTTTCCTTAGGGTATCCTATGAATACGCATTTTTCCGACTTGGGTTCGAGCTTTTCAGGTTGAAGTTTCTTGACATAAGCATCGCATCCCCAAACTTTTAGAAACGACAGCTTAGGTTTCTTTCCAAACCATAATTCATACGGTGTCGTCTCAACGGATTTAGACGGTGCCCTATTTAAAGTGAATGTAGCTGTCTCTAGAGCGTATCCCCAAAATGATAGCGGTAAATCGGTAAGATACATCATAGACCGCACCATATCCAATAGGGTGCGATTACGACGTTCGGACACACCATTTCGCTGAGGTGTTCCAGGCGGCGTGAGCTGTGAAATGATTCCACATTTCCTTAAGTGTGTACCAAATTCGTGACTTAAGTATTCTCCTCCACGATCTGATCGTAAGAATTTTATCTTTCGGTCACGTTGATTCTCTACCTCATTCTGAAATTCCTTGAACTTTTCAAAGGTCTCAGACTTGTGTTTCATTAAGTAGACATACCCATATCTACTCAAGTCATCTGTGAGAGTGAGAACATAACGATATCCTCCGCGAGCCTCAACGCTCATTGGACCGCACACATCGGTATGTATGATTTCCAACAAGTTGGTTGCTCGCTCCATTGTTCCGGAGAACGGAGTCTTGGTCATTTTGCCCAAGAGGCATGGTTCGCACATGTCAAACGATTCATAATCAAGAGACTCTAAAAGTCCATCGGCATGGAGCTTCTTCATGCGCTTGACACCAATGTGACCAAGGCGGCAGTGCCACAAGTATGTGGGACTATCGTTATCAACTTTAAATCTTTTGGCATCTACACTATGAACATGTGTAATATTACGCTCGAGATTCATTAAGAATAAACCATTGACCATCGGAGCATGACCATAAAACATATCTCTCATATAAATCGAACAACCATTATCCTCAGACTTAAGTGAGTAGCCATCTCGTATTAAACGAGATCCAGATACAATGTTCATGCTCAAACTTGGCACTAAATAACAATTATTAAGGTTCAAAACTAATCCAGTAGGTAAATGTAGAGGCAGCGTGCCGACGGCGATCACATCGACTCTGGAACCATTCCCGACGCGCATAGTCACCTCGTCCTTCGCCAGTCTCCGTTTATTCCGCAGCTCCTGCTGTGAGTTACAAATATGAGCAACGGCACCGGTATCAAATACCCAGGAGTTACTACGAGTACTGGTAAGGTACACATCAATCACATGTATATCAAATATACCTTTGGTGTTGCCGGCCTTCTTATCCGCTAAGTATTTGGGGCAGTTCCGCTTCCAGTGACCCTTCCCCTTGCAATAAAAGCACTCAGTCTCAGGCTTGGGTCCATTCTTTGACTTCTTCCCGGCAACTGGCTTACCGGGTGCGGCAACCTCCTTGCCATCCTTCTTGAAGTTCTTTTTACCCTTGCCCTTCTTGAACTTAGTGGTCTTATTGACCATCAACACTTGATGTTCTTTCTTGATTTCAGCCTCTGCTGACTTCAGCATCGAGAACACTTCAGGAATGGTCTTTTCCATCCCCTGCATGTTGTAGTTCATCACAAAGCTCTTGTAGCTAGGTGGGAGCGACTGGAGGATTCTGTCAATGACCGCCTCATCTGGGAGGTTAATGTTCAACTGGGTCATACGGTTGTGCAACCCAGACATCTTTAGGATGTGCTCACTGACAGAACTGTTTTCCTCCATCTTACAACTGTAGAACTTGTCGGAGACATCATATCTCTCGACCCGGCCATGAGCTTGAAAAACTAGTTTCAGCTCTTCGAACATCTCATATGCTCCTTGGTGCTCAAAACGCTTTTGGAGCCCCGGTTCTAAGCTGTAAAGCATGCCGCACTGAACGAGGGAGTAATCATCAGCACGAGACTGCCAAGCATTCATAATGTCTTGGTTCTCTGGGACGGGAGCGTCACCTAGCGGTCCTTCTAGGACATATTGTTTCCTGGCAGCTATGAGGATGATCCTCAGGTTCCGGACCCAGTCCGTATAGTTGCTGCCATCATCTTTCAGCTTGGTTTTCTCTAGGAACGCGTTGAAGTTCATGTTGACATTAGCGTTGGCCATTGATCTACAAGACATATTTGCAAAGGTTTTAGACTAAGTTCATGATAATAAAGTTCTAATCAAATTATGAACTCCCACTTAGATTAGACATCCCTCTAGTCATCTAAGTGTTACACGATCCGAGTCGACTAGGCCGTGTCCGATCATCACGTGAGACGGACTAGTCATCGTCGGTGAACATTCTCATGTTGATCGTATCTTCCATACAACTCGTGTTCGACCTTTCGGTCTCCGTGTTCCGAGGCCATGTCTGCACATGCTAGGCTCGTCAAGTTAACCCTAAGTGTTTTCGCTGTGTAAAACTGTCTTACACCCGTTGTATGTGAACGTAAGAATCCATCACACCCGATCATCACGTGGTGCTTAGAAGCGACGAACTGTAGCAACGGTGCATAGTTAGGGGAGAACACTTCTTGAAATTTTTTATAAGGGATCATCTTATTTACTACCGTCGTCCTAAGTAAACAAGATGCATAAACATAATAAACATCACATGCAATTATATAGTTGTGACATGATATGGCCAATATCATATAGCTCCATTGATCTTCATCTTCGGGGCTCCATGATCATCTTGTCACCGGCTTGACACCATGATCTCCATCATCATGATCTCCATCATCGTGTCTTCATGAAGTTGTCACGCCAACGACTACTTCTACTTCTATGACTAACGTTTAGCAATAAAGTAAAGTAGTTTACATGGCGTTATTCAATGACACGCAGGTCATACAAAAAAATAAAGACAACTCCTATGGCTCCTGCCAGTTGTCATACTCATCGACATGCAAGTCGTGAATCCTATTACAAAGAACATGATCTCATACATCACAATTCATCATTCATCACAACTTCTGGCCATATCACATCACATGATCAATCGCTGCAAAAACAAGTTAGACGTCCTCTAATTGTTGTTGCATCTTTTACGTGGCTGCAATTGGGTTCTAGCAAGAACGTTTTCTTACCTACGAATAACCACAACGTGATTTTGTCAACTTCTATTTACCCTTCATAAGGGCCCTTTTCATCGAATCCGCTCCAACTAAAGTGGGAGAGACAGACACCCGCCAGCCACCTTATGCAACTAGTACATGTCAGTCGGTGGAACCGGTCTCACGTAAGCGTACGTGTAAGGTTGGTCCGGGCCGCTTCATCCCACAATACCGCCGAAGCAAGAAAAGACTAGTAGAGGCAAGTAAGATGACAAAATCCACGCCCACAACAAAATTGTGTTCTACTCGTGCAAAGAGAACTACGCATAGACCTAGCTCTGATACCACTGTTGGGGAACATTGCAGAAAATTAAAATTTTTCCTACGGTTTCACCAAGATCCATCTATGAGTTCATCTAAGAAACGAGTCAAGGGAGAGAGCTAGCATCTACATACCACTTGTAGATCGCGTGCGGAAGCTTGCAAGGTGATGATGTAGTCGTACTCGACGTGATTCGAATCACCGATGACCAAGTGCTGAACGGACAGCACCTCCGCGTTCAACACACGTACGGGACGGGAGACGTCTCCTCCTTCTTGATCCAGCAAGGGGGAAGGAGAGGTTGAGGAAGACAGCTCCACCGGCAGCACGACGGCGTGGTGATGGTGGAGAGGCAGTACTCCGACAGGGCTTCGCCAAGCACACAACGGAGGAGGAGAGGTGTTGGGGAGGGGAGGGCTGCGCCTTGGAGGGGTGGTGCGGCTGCCCTCCCCTCACCCCTCTATTTATATGGGGAAGGGAGAAGGGGGCCGGCCCCCTAGAACCCATCTAGGGGGGGTGCGACGGCCTAGGGGAGAGGGGAGAGGGTGGCTTGCCCCCCAAGCCAAGGGGGGCGCCCCCTCTAGGGTTCCCCCCTCAACCCTAGGCGCATGGGCCCAAGGGAGGGGGTGCGGCTAGCCCACCAGGGGCTGGCTCCCTGCCCCACGCAGCCCATGTGGCCCCTCGGGAGGGGTGGCCCCTCCCGGTGGACCCCCGGAACTCTTCCGGTGGCCCCGGTACAATACCGGTATGACCCCGAAACTTCCCGGTGTCCGTTTGACAACTTCCCATATATAAATCTTTACCTCCGGACCCTTCCAGAGCTCCTCGTGACGTCCAGGATCCCATCCGGGACTCCGAACAACATTCGGTAGTCACATACTAGTCTTCCTAATAACCCTAGCGTCACCGAACCTTAAGTGTGTAGACCCTACGGGTTCAGGAGACATGCAGACATGACCTAGACGCTCTCAGGTCAATAACCAACAGCGGGATCTGGATACCCATGATGGCTCCCACATGCTCCTCGATGTTGTCATCGGATGAACCACGATGTCGAGGATTCGATCAAACCCTGTATGCAATTCCCTTTGTCAATCGGTACGTTACTTGCCCGAGACTCGATCGTCGGTATCCCAATACCTTGTTCAGTCTCGTTACCGGCAAGTCACTTTACTTGTACCGTAATGCATGATCCCGTGTCCAACACCTTGGTCACATTGAGCTCATTATGATGATGCATTACCGAGTGGGCCCAGAGATACCTCTCCGTCATACGGAGTGACAAATCCCAGTCTCGATCCGTGTCAACCCAACAGATACTTTCGGAGATACCTGTAATGCACCTTTATAGTCACCCAGTTACGTTGTGACGTTTGATACACCCAAGGCACTCCTACGGTATCCGGGAGTTACACGATCTCATGGTCGAAGGAAGAGATACTTGACATTGGCAAAGCTCTAGCAAAACGAACTACACGATCTTTTATGCTATGCTTAGGATTGGGTCTTGTCCATCACATCATTCTCCTAATGATGTGATCCCATTATCAATGACATCCAATGTCTATAGTCAGGAAACCATGACTATCTGTTGATCACAACGAGCTAGTCAACTAGAGGCTCACCAGGGACATATTGTGGTCTAAGTATTCACACGTGTATTACGATTTCCGGATAATACATTTATAGCATGAATAAAAGACATTTATCATGAACATTGAAATATAATAATACTTTTATTATTGCCTCTAGGGCATATTTCCAACAGATCGGATATGAAATTCTTCATCCAGACTCCTTCATTTGCTGCTTCTGAAGCAGCTATGTATTCCTCTTCACACGTAGATCCCTCCATGACGCTATGCTTGGACTGCACCAACTAACAGCTCCACCATTTAATAAAAACACGTATCCTGTTTGTGACTTAGATTCATCCGGATCATTGTCAAAGCTTGCATCTACGTAACCGTTTACGATGAGCTCTTTGTCACCTCCATATACGAGAAACATACCCTTAGTCCTTTTCAGGTATTTCAGGATGTTCTTGACCACTGTCCAGTGATCCACTCCTGGATTACTTTGGTACCTCCCTGTTAAACTTATAGCAAGGCACACATCAGGTCTGGTACATAGCATTGCATACATGATAGAGCCTATGGCTGAAGCATAGGGAACACCTTTCATTCTCTCTCTATCTTCTACAGTGGTCAGGCATTGAGTCTGCTCAACTTCACACCTTGTAATACAGGCAAGAACCCTTTCTTTGCCTGGTCCATTTTGAACTTCTTCAAAACTTTATCAAGGTATGTGCTTTGTGAAAGTCCAATCAAGCGTCTTGATATATCTCTATAGATCTTGATGCCCAATATATAAGCAGCTTCACCGAGGTCTTTCATTGAAAAATTCTTATTCAAGTATCCTTTTATGCTATTCAGAAATTCAGTATCATTTCTGATCAACAATATGCCATCTACATATAATATCAGAAATGCTACGGAGCTCCCACTCACTTTCTTGTAAATACAGGCTTCTCCAAAAGTCTGTACAAAACCATATGCTTTGATGACACTATCAAAGTGTATATTCCAACTCCGACAGGCTTGCACCAGTCCATAAATGGATCGCTGGAGCTTGCACACTTTGTTAGCATCTTTTGGATCGACGAAACCTTCTGGTTGCATCATATACAACTCTTCTTTAAGGTATCCATTAAGGAATGCAGTTTTGACATCCATTTGCCAAATTTCATAATCATAAAATGCGGCAATCGCTAACATGATTCGGACGGACCTAAGCATCGCTACGGGTGAGAAGGTCTCATTGTAGTCAACTCCTTGAACTTGTCGAAAACCTTTCGCAATAAGTCGAGCTTTGTAGATAGTAACATTACCGTCAGCGTCAGTCTTCTTCTTGAAGATCCATTTATTCTCTATAGCCTGCCTATCATCGAGCAAGTCAACCAAAGTCCATACTTTGTTCTCATACATGGATCCCATCTCGGATTTCATGGCCTCAAGCCATTTTGCGGAATCTGGGCTCATCATCGCTTCCTCATAGTTCGTAGGTTCGTCATGGTCAGGTAACATAACTTCCAAAACAAGATTATCGTACCACTCTGGTGCGGATCTTACTCTGGTTGACCTACGAGGTTCGGTAGTAACTTGATCAGAAGTTTCATGATCATCATCATTAGCTTTCTCGCTTACTGGTGTAGGAATCACTGGAACTGATTTCAGTGATGAACTATTTTCCAATAAGGGAGAAGGTACAATTACCTCGTCAAGTTCTACTTTCCTCCCACTCACTTCTTTCGAGATAAACTCCTTCTCAAGAAATGATCCATTCTTAGCAATGAATATCTTGCCTTCGAATCTGTGATAGAAGGTGTACCCAACAGTTTCTTTTGGGTATCCTATGAAGACACACTTCTCCGATTTGGGTTGGAGCTTACCAGTTCTTGCCAAACCACAGTTCATAAGGTGTCGTCTCGACGGATTTAGATGGTGCCCTATTTAATGTGAATGCAGCTGTCTCTAAAGCGTAACCCCAAAATGATAGCAGTAAATCAGTGAGAGACATCATAGATCGTACCATATCTAGTATAGTACGATTACGACGTTCGGACACACCATTACGTTGTGGTGTTCCAGGTGGCGTGAGTTGCGAAACTATTCCGCATTGTTTCAAATGAAGACCAAACTCGTAACTCAAATATTCTCCTCCACGATCAGATCGCAGAAATTTTATTTTCTTGTTACGATGATTTTCCACTTCACCCTGAAATTCTTTGAACTTTTCAAATGTTTCAGACTTATGTTTCATCAAGTAGATATACCCATATCTGCTCAAATCATCTGTGAAGGTGAGAAAATAACGATATCCGCTGTGAGCTTCAATGTTCATTGGACAACATACATCAGTATGTATGATTTCCAATAACTTTGTTGCTCGCTCCATTGTTCCAGAGAATGGAGTTTTAGTCATCTTGCCCATGAGGCATGGTTCGCAAGTACCAAGTGATTCATAATCAAGTGATTCCAGAAGTCCATCAGAATGGAGTTTCTTTATGCGCTTTACACCAATATGACCTAAACGGCATTACCACAAATAAGTTGCACTATCATTATCAACTCTGCATCTTTTGGCTTCAATACTATGAACATGCGTATCACTACTATCAAGATTTAGTAAAAATAGACCACTCATCAGGGGTGCATGACCATAAAAGATATTACTCATATAAATAGAACAACAATTATTCTCTGATTTAAATGAGTAATTGTCTCGCATCAATCAAGATCCAGATATAATGTTCATGCTCAATGCTGGCACCAAATAATAATTCTTTAGGTCTAAAACTAATCCTGAAGGTAGATGTAGAGGTAGTGTGCCGACAGCGATCACATCGACTTTGGAACCATTTCCCACGCGTATCGTCACCTCGTCCTTAGTCAATCTTCGCTTAATCTGTAGCCCCAGTTTCGAGTTGCAAATGTTAGCAACTGAACCAGTATCAAATACCCAGGCACTACTACGAGCATTAGTAAGGTACACATCAATAACATGTATATCAAATATACCTTTCACTTTGCCATCCTTCTTCTCTGCCAAATACTTGGGGCAGTTCCGCTTCCAGTGACCAGTTCCTTTGCAGTAGAAGCACTCAGTCTGAGGCTTAGGTCCAGACTTGGGTTTCTTCACTTGAGCAGCAACTGGCTTGATGTTCTTCTTGAAGTTCCCCTTCTTCCCTTTACCCTTTTTCTTGAAACTGGTGGTCTTGTTGACCATCAACACTTGATGCTCCTTCTTGATTTCTACCTGCGCAGCCTTTAGCATTGCGAAGAGCTCAGGAATCATCTTATCCATCCCTTGCATATTATAGTTCATCACGAAGCTCTTGTAGCTTGGTGGCAGTGATTGAAGAACTCTGTCAATGATACTATCATCAGGAAGATTAACTCCCAGTTGAGTCAAGTGGTTGTGGTACCCAGACATTCTGAGTATATGTTCACTGACAGAACTATTCTCCTCCATCTTGCAGCTGTAGAACTTATTGGAGACTTCATATCTCTCTCAATCCGGGCATTTTCTTGAAATATTAACTTCAACTCCTGGAACATCTCATATGCTCCATGACGTTCAAAACGTCGTTGAAGTCCCGGTTCTAAGCCGTAAAGCATGGCACACTAAACTATCGAGTAGTCATCAGCTTTGCTCTGCTAGGTGTTCATAACATCTGGCGTTGCTCCTGCAGCGGGTTTGTCACCTAGCGGTGCTTCCAGGACGTAATTCTTCTTTGAAACAATGAGGATAATCCTCAAGTTATGGACCCAGTCCATGTAGTTGCTACCATCATCTTTCAAGTTAGCTTTCTCTAGGAACGCATTAAAATTCAACGGAACAACAGCACGGGCCATCTATCTACAACAACATAGATATGCAAAATACTATCAGGTACTAAGTTCATGATAAATTAAATTTCAATTAATCAAATTACTTAAGAATTCCCACTTAGATAGACACCTCTCTAATCATCTAAGTGATCACGTGATCCATATCAACTATACCATCACTACAGAAAAATACACATCCGTGACATTTTGGGCCGAATGAATTTTTTTTTTGTCATACATATGACACTTCTATGACGATAATTGTGACAAAACCCGGTATCATCATAGATGTGGTGGGCTCCTAATTCTATGACAAAAAATCATGATAGAAAATGGGCGTCCTGGGCGGGCTGGAGACGCAACTACATGACATTCTTTGGGCCATCCATGACGGAAAAAACCGTGGTAGAAGCGAGGGGGAGGAAAATTTCGGGGAGTTCGCGGTTACGGTGGGAGGTTAGGGGCCGAGCGATGCGCGCTTCTCTCATACACGTACGCACATGTGTGCGAGGCGTTGGCTCTAACTGAACCCGAGCGAGGCGTTGGGCATTAACTGAACCCGAGCGATTGCACTGCAGGCTACGCATTACTGAACCCGAATGATCAATCGATGGCTGTTAACTGAACCCGATCGAGCGATTCCTTCGCTACTGCTGCTAACTGAAGCTGATATGCTACCTTTGGATGAAC